>NC_036646.1:1436382-1717388 GCF_002806865.2 Cucurbita pepo subsp. pepo
GGGGGGGGTCTTCTCTTTCCTTTTCGGTATATAAATGGTCTCAGAAGATTATGAGAGATGGGCAAAGCACAACAAGGACTCTAAAACTCTTTTTCGAATAATCTTCTACCTCCAGTTAGGGTCGCTATGTCATCTAAGTAGTGACTCTTGCGTTCGCCAAAGGCAGGAGCCTTGACAGCAGCTGCCTTCAGCACACCTCTAAGTTTATTCCTAATTACTGGAGCCAAAGCTGCCTGCTCAATGCCCTCTGCCAAGATCACAATTGGATACTTCTCTTTCACTGCACTGTCCAATATTTTAAACATCTCCTTTGGATCTGAGATTTTTTTGTCGACCAACAGTAACTGCAACCAAAAATCCCCATTTTCAAGGATTACTCTTTTATAAAAAGAAAACATATTACTTAAAGTCTGGTTGCTACCTTGCAATCATGAAATTCTACTATCATCTTCTGTCTATCAGTAACAAAGTACGGAGACAAATATCCAGAATCAAATTGCATCCCTTCAACAATTTGCAGACTGTTATCGACACTCTTCCCCTTTTCAATTTGGACGACTCCTTTCCTTCCAACTTGACGTAAGGCATCTGAAATCATATTTCCCACAGCATAATCATTCCCTGCACTAACTGCAGCAACATGTGCGATCTCATGATCTTCAACCTGCAAATTTGAAATATGTAGCAGTTGAAAAAATCACTGACAAAGAGTTATTAGACTACCACTTGCGGCTATTGATATTCTTTTCCTTTCATTCACTATGAAGCACGTCTCAGGGTTTTGAACCTTCCACACTGAAAGAAGCATAACCATGCTTACCTCTCTTGACATCAATTTCAGCTCAGAAACTAGTGCATTTGCAGTCTTCTCAATCCCACGTGCAATTTGAACAGGACTCATGCCAGATGAAATAACCTATTAAGTGCATTCTATGATCAGTACTTCAAATTGGCCAGGAAATTAACTGAGGGGAGAAAAAAAAGGTATTAATATTTTGTTATCCTTTCATAATACAAAAGTTAATGAAAAGTTGATGAAAAGTTTCTTAATCAAAAGTTAATGAAAGGTTTCTTAAAAGTTAAAATCTTAGGTGGACATGGTATTCCATGATCCACATAACAGCAGTTGTTCTAAATGGTTGATATTCATTCATGGGACTCCATAGCTACCTTCATACCCTCAGCAATTAATCCCTGGGCAAGAACGACAGATGTAGTGGAACCATCACCAGCAAGGTCATTTGTTTTTGCACCAGCTTGTCTTACCAATTTCACCCCAACGTTCTCTAAACGGTCTTCCAATTCAATCTAAAGAACATTTTCCAACCAGATAATTATCAAATGTCAAAAAGATAGACGACCTTGATTAAGTACTTGTGTAATTATTTATAAGCCAAGACATGCTGAATCAAGTTTTCATAATAGCAATGTATGCAGCTAGAAAATGCATAACATTGCAGGGTGGGATTGTAGTTAATAAAATAGGACACAGTGTTGCTGTAAAATGAATTCCAAAAGTAAGGCAAGAAAAATGGATGCAAATTCACAAACCAACTAGTGAATTACAGAGAAATTGCAGCAGTGACCAATCTCCCGTGGTAGATCTTATACAAGATGATTTCGGAACGAATTTCTTGTTCTTTTATCTCTAATCCAAAAGTAATATGATAAAGAAACTTATCATCACAAACCATTTCAATTTATAAGGAACAGTATAGCTTTACTGAAATTCATTGTCGACTGAAATATAATATGGTATCAAAAGAATTTATCTAATTATGTTTCCTAACCACATAACTTTCTAATTTTTTAGCAATAGACATGGATTAGATGGAATTATTCCGCAATCGATCGAGTATTTCATTTACAGATGCCGTAATAACAAATGCGAAAAACCTTAACCAAAATACGAAAAGAATACCACAAATACCTCTTTGAGGACAGTTTCCCCGTCGTTGACGATCTTAGGCGGACCATATTTGCTTTGAAGCACTACATTCCTCCCCTTCGGCCCTAACGTAACACCGACCAACTCCGCCACCAAATCAACACCGACCTGCTCAACAAAATCAAACAAATCAGTTGTCGAGCAAAGATAAACCAGGGCCTCGTCCGAGGGCGTAACCTGAAGCTTTTTCAAGGCAGAGCCATCGCGGTTGAAGTAAATCTCCTTGGGCATAGATTTGGGGCTGGGTTTCCACGGCGGAGGCAATGAAGGAGGCGGTTTGTTTGGTTTTGGTTTTGATCTCCGATTGGGGAAAGATAGTGGAGAGATGGGAGTGGGGGAAGACGCCATGGCTGTGCAATCCGCAGAACAAAAGCATGGAAGTGAAGGATGAAGATAAGCTCCAATGGCGGATTATGGAATTAACATTTCGATTGGAGGATAAGGAAGAAGATATGTCTGTGGAATAGCCAAGCGGGAAATATCTGGAGGGGTTTGTTTGGCGCGATTCAGTCCGCTATTTAACGGTAAACTACATATCCATGGACATAATGCGTCATCATTTAATTTAACGCCCGTAAAAAATTTATTTAACCTTTCAAAATTCTCAATAATATTTTAACTTCTTTTTTATTTCAATAATATTTCAAATATATATTTAAATTTTAAAATTTTTTATTAATACCCTTTTAACTTTTTAAAAGGTTGAAAAGTATCTCCAATATTAGGTTTAGGTTTAGAAAATACTTATGAAATTTTAAAAATAGCATTAATACAGTCCTTTTATGTAAAAAAAATTCAAAAAATTTATTATTATGAATATATGAATTGAGATATGTTCATGAATATTTTTGGGTATTAATAAATTTTTTTTAAAACTTAAAGTCTACTTTTTAAACCATTTTGAAAATTATTATTTTTTAAAGTTTTATGAAAGTTTAAATATATTTTTGAAGTTTTTTTTTTTTTTTTAATATAAAGATATTTTTTTAGATTATTATTATTCTTATTATTATTTTAAGTTTAAGGGTATCAATTTTTTGAAATTTTAGAAATATTAAAAAAAAAAAAAAAAGTAAAATTAAGGGTATTTTTAATAAATTTAGTCTTAAAAAATATTTTAAAGCAACTTAATATTAATATTCCTCAAGACACTTATTTATTTGACCCTACGACACATTAAATTACTAAAAAAAAAAAAAATTGAGAACCTTTTTTTAAATATTCTTTGGTAACATTTTCTAGATTTCGGAATTTATTAGAAAAATGTAGTTTCAAACATATCAAGAAAAGTGCATTTAGAATTGATTAAAAAGGAGAAAAAAACATATTTTCTTTGAGGCAAGAACAATGTTTACCCAATAAGCTCCATAACCTAATACAAAATTTTCAAGCAATTGAAAGCAGTTGAAGCTTTGTGCGGGATAGGGGCGGATGTAGCCAAATGGATCAAGGTGGTAACCTTAAGTTAGAACTCGATCTACGACCCTGATTAGAGGCACTCAATAGTGTCGTTGCCAATAGAAATAACTATGGAATACCATGAACCGGGGCACTCAATAGTGTCGTTACCAACAGAAGGAACTATGGAATACGATGAATCTCACAAAAACATTAAATTGGATAATCTCAACATAGTTCAAGTATATCTTCTACAAGGTAAAGTTTTTAATTCCTGTCTCAACAGAGATAAAAGAAAAAAGTATTCCCAAAGTAAATATACAGAACAAGTACAAAATTTGCAGGCAATAAATAATGCATTAGGATACCTATATGTCAACAAGTATGATCATAATGTCGGGTCCTTATCCATTAACCAGATCTATTTTGCTTTAGGATCTGATCGGCCTCACACTCCACATAGCAGCAGCAAGGAAAAAGCCTCCATTTTTAGAAAGTGGTTGAATAGGTTGAGAAAGGATTTCCCAATCCAAATCCCACAAATTGTTCCAAGTATGCAGATTCAGACAAAGGGAAAGAAAATTTCACAGCAGATGGCTTTTTGGATGACAGTAAAGTACAGAGAGTTTAATGGTGTACCTCGGCAGCACAGGATATGCAACAGCAATTGTCAATGTTAAAGCCACCACCTGAAACGTCACCTGTGAGATTCTACATCGGTTGAGGAGGAGAACGAATCATTCTTTGTAAGGGTGTAGAAACCTCTCCACAGAAGACACGTTTTAAAAACCTTGAGGGAAAACTCGAAAGGAAAAGCTCAAAGAAGACAATATCTGCTAGCGATAGGCTTGGGCCGTTACATCACCCCTGTTGCAGACAATTTCTAATGGTTGAGAACAGTGCAGCCTGAGATGATTCAGTTTATAACACCAAAGTTATGCAACAAATTCTAATGCATTAACGAGAGAGAGAGAGAGAGAGAGAGTCAAATACCTTTCTCTGAGATTTCTGCCTGATTGAACAGTATATAGATACGAACTGTTAAGCTTGATTGTTTGAATCAGCTTACCATAATAGACAAAAGAGAGATAGCAAGGTAATAGGGTATTTTGTATTAGTGGATACCATTTTCAAAAGTTTGGCATCTTATGGTATTCATTTCAATGATGAGCCACTAACAGCAGCACCTCCACCATGGCTTGTCCTATTGTGCCCCTCCTATTCTGTGCAGAACTTTGGTTGTTTTTACTCCATACACTTAGCTCACTGGACAAAAATCTTACTTCCTCTGTTAAATTGTTTCCCGTTTCCTATCCATTTCTCTCCTTTGTGGAGCTTTAATGATGTAAGCTGGTGGGGTTTAAAAGAAAATGATGAAGTTATGAATCAGGCACTCATGATCCAATATGAATATATCATTTTCAGGTACTTTGCTTCTCCAGCTTCATTCTGTATATGCGGCGGGCAGAGAGAAATTCGTTTCATGAATGCTAATTTTAACAGGTAGTGAGAAAACTCCGGATTCAACCTCTGGTTGAAAGCCAAAACAATCTTATTCTACTACTGATCTCATACAAGCTCAAAGCAAAGACTGATGACTAATAACAAAACTAGATAAAAAGAACTAGATGTTTAGAAAGTTAAAGATTTATCCTCCATGAAGAGTAGGTTATCCATGGAGTTGGCGATGGACTGGCATGATGAAGATTCAGCTCTGAGATGTACAGTGTTGCTGGGAATATCTTCAAGGTCACTCAAGCAAGGAGTGTAAGGTCTGCCAATTTGCAGGTGACTGAGCATCTGACGAAGATCAGAGGCTTCCTCCTTCAGCTTGGCATTCTCCAGAAGAAGCTTTTCGTGGCAATCAGATATGTGGTTCAACTTGTCCACCAGCTCATGGTTCTCAGAGCGAAGCCTAAGCACCTGAGACCAAAGCTCATCAAGGTGTTTCTGTTTTCTCATCCGTGATCTACGAGCTGATTCTCTATTAGAAATCATTCTCCTTTGCTTTCTCTCATCAATAATACTTTTCTGTTGTTCCTCGGCTTCATCAGATGTTGAGTTGTAGCTAAAACTTAAGGATTGTGCAAGGAATTCAAGGCCAGGATGAGGGACCTGAGACATTGGTTGGTTTCCTAGAAAGTCATTCAAATGATGGAAGGTCTGAAAGCTGTCCTGGATCATGCCAATATTTGAAGGAATTTGAAAAGCGTTTTCAGATGGAAAAAACTGGATGCCAGTCATTTCAGCTGGAACCATGTTTGAAAACTTTTGTTGATAGTGGCTTCAGGGGGTTTGTCTAGAAGATTGCTGATGGAGAGGTCAGTGATAAGAGCAGGAGAAATGATGGGTTTTTATAGGATGATAAAGTTGGAAAAGTGGGCCAATTTAGCAAAGTAAAGCTACAGTTCTTGGGAAATTTACATGAGCATAAGGCTTAAACACATGATTGTAATGACCCTATCAGTGTACAGCTTGATATGCATCTAATGTGATATAAACACGCGCAGGCACAGATACATATATGCTCATAAGTGGTGACGGATGAAATCATGTCAAAGGTGAAAGAATTCAAAGGTTAAAACAAAGAGTAATGGCGTTAAAGTCAAACTCAGGCTAGAACTTTACCTAAAGAACTCCCACCACCAGACTACAGAAGCATAATGCATTGAACTGAAGCAGCCAATAACACCTTCTGAATCAATGACGTAATGAAGGTTAACACAAAAAGGCAAACTCTCAAGTTCTAATTACCAACTTAATTAGAAGTCTGATGACTCATTAAGCACTGAAATATTGGGTTGGAGGGACCCAATTAGGTTGTTCACATCATTTACCTAAATCGCTGCAGCAGCTCTTTCTCTGAAGCATTTCATCAAACACCTTGGCTGTGAAGCACAACCATACCAAAAATCTGGCTTGGCGTTGGCAAGTGGCTACCATTCCATTCAAATTGATAGGCTATGGTTTCATTTTCCCTTTTTGTTTCATTCACTTGCATGCGTCATTCAAGAAACTCCAAACCTTGTCCTAAACTTAGACGTTGAAAAGCAGAATTGCTGCACCGTATACCAACCCAATAAAAAAAACACTTAGATCAAAAAGTCGCGTCAATCTTCTTCCTATCCACCCATTTATCCTAATTAAAGCAAAAAAGCCAAGAAACTCCAAAAGGAACAGAAAATTGCTCCTAATGTCATAACCCCCAATGTTATCCAAATGATTATTTAAGCACACGACTCCACCAAGTGTCCGCCATAGCACACCGAAGTCAAGCTTTCCCATGGTTCTAACAATAAATTAATCACATATGCTTTAAATTAATGTTTCCTCTTCTTTTCGCCTCTTCGACTTGAAATCCACTTGCAAATTAATTTACTACAGGATTAGATCAAAAAGTCGACAGCAATTAACAAGTCTCACCAAACTTTTTTCCTTCCAATCACTAGAATATTCGAATTCGAAGAAAGATAAACAGCATAATTCTAATAATCCGTACCTTCTTTCCCTCCTTTTTGCTTGGTTTAGGCGATGCCCGATGGAGTGGATGAGAGCGTGGGAGGAGGATTAAAGTACAGTGTCACATCGAATCCAGATGTAAGAAGAAGAACTGAATTGAAGGTCGGTAGTTCTGAAATAAAGATGAACTAATTTAATCGATGTCTTTTTTGTTTGCAAAATCAGCTTCCAACTCCATTGTTCTAATCAATTGCTTCTCGGATTTGGACGAACAAAATCAAGACAAGCGTACTTCAATTTCAACATCAATTACATCTCCCCCCGCATGGCTTCCGTTTCTCTCGAAAGTGGTCGGCTTGGCCACCTTTCCTTACTTCCTTACGCCTCCTTAGGGACCCATAGTATATTTATATGGATTAAATATAATTCATATTATTATGTCCTTCATTAATTAGTTATAAATTTACGTTAATTTAAACATAATTTATCGAATAATGTATTAGTTACATGCTTTAATTTCACATTTATATAATTTAATTTTATAGTTGAAAATATAATTTTTTATAATGTGAATTTTACCTCGAAATTTAAGGTATTTTGAAATTTTAACCATTATTTTATAATAAT
The DNA here is from genome assembly GCF_002806865.2 of Cucurbita pepo subsp. pepo. Taxonomy (NCBI): domain Eukaryota; kingdom Viridiplantae; phylum Streptophyta; class Magnoliopsida; order Cucurbitales; family Cucurbitaceae; genus Cucurbita; species Cucurbita pepo. Next base: position 1,443,815 of record NC_036646.1, read on the forward strand.
TTATACCCTTAGATTAAGTCATTCAAATTATATATAAATATTTTTTCTATTGACCTTTTTGGGTGAACCCTTAGCTCTTGTTTTCGAGAAGTGACCTGGGGCCATTGAACCGGGCCAACCCCCTGCTTTTGCAAGGCTTGGTGGTCCGCCCATTCCTAACCAGAAGCTACGGGTTCGATAGGATGGGGCCTGTAGCTCAGAAGATTACAAGTTGTATTTGAAACTACATAAGAAGTTCGAAGTTCTTGCAAAGTAGAATCGTACAGTACCAGACACGAGATAGATCTTTCAATTCAGTGGCTAATGATATTTGTAAGCAATCTTCTTTGAACACGTATTCCACAACACACACACAGTTCTTGTAGAGTGGAACCGTGCAGTACCAGACACGAGATAGATCTTCCAACGCAATGGTTATTTTATATAACTAGCAATAAAATTATATATGATCATTTTAATAAATATTTATTATTAATTAGTAGTTTTTTTTTTTTTTTTTTAATATTCCTTTTCATTCCATAAAATTTAAAAGACTAATATTAAAATTGATTTAAAGAATAAATTAAAATTAAAGGAAAAATGAATTTTCCTGGAGGAAAATAAAGCAAATTAAATAATTAAATAATTAATAATTCACGAAAGAACCATATCCAAGAGAGAAACACGCAGAAAGGCATCCATATGTACAATTTCACAGAAGTCGCCACGTTGTACGGTGATTTCCATCGCAGAGCAGTGAGGCGTGTCGTAATTTTGCTGCCTCTGCATCTGTTAATGGCCATGGCCGTTTGCGTTTCGATTTTTACTCTTGCACGCAGAATAGCAAGTTGAAGAAGAAGATGCTGATCAGTTTGAGCATTCAAGGCCTATTGGATTTGTTCGTCGCCGGAGTTTCTCTCGTCATAGGTTTGGGGATTTTTGCTCTTATTGCTACCATTCTTTGCTCTGCCGCTTTCTTGCACAGTACTAAGGATGTTTCCTAATCCGGCGTTCGATCGGAGGTATGCTCTTTTGCTATTCTTGTTTTTCATCCTAATCTCGAATCGGAATCGTGTTCTGATTCTTTCGTCGTCTGTTTGATCCGAATCCTGGAGAAAATTTTGATCTCAATGGTAATAGAAATGGAAAGTTGACTTGATTTATTGCTTTTTTCCTCTTCTCGAATTTCACCTGGAAAAGATCGAACGCTTTGGAAATTAAATACTGTGGTTGAATCGGACGCTGTTGGATTTGAGCATTTCTGTATTTGATTTTTCTTTTTCTTTCTCGAATACGCCATTCCGCGGATCGCATCTCGATCCGCGACGAAACCTAGAGGTCTGTAGAACCCTAGCACGCGAGGCTCCGATTTCAATGCGATATTTAAAATGCCTTTACACTGTAAGTCCTCGATAATCCTCTCGATCACAGCCTTTCCCAAACCAAGCCCTTGGAAGGAAGGATCCATCACCACATCCCAAACAATCGCGTCGAACACGCCGTCGCCACTGGCCGCTACATTTTACTGTATTGGATCCAGAGCAACGCGTCCGTGTGCTCCAACGCAATCTTGATCTTATCCGGATCGCGTTTGTGGAATCCAACGGCAGCGAAGACCGAGTTAGTTAGGTCGAGGTTGAGGACGAAGCCTCGGGATTCGAGGTCCTTGTCAGAGACGCTGTAGCTAGCATTGACCGGCGAGGATTGGGCGGAGACAGCGACGTTCCGAGGATGCGCGCTGTTCGGGTTACAGAGACGAACGGAGCAGGAGAAAGAGGCGGAGATGATGCCAGGGAGTAGCATAGGGAGAAGTGAAGGGTATCTGAAACTGAAATTGTTCGGCTGGTCTAAGGGACGACATGGGAGTGTGTTGTATTAAGAGAGAGGCTTGGAAGCTATGGTGGCAACGGAGGCTTCGTAGTTGAGATCCAGAGCAGTCGTCTGGATGTCGGAGTGCGGGCGGCGGCGGCGGCGACTGGGCCTACTTTTCCACGGATTATTGGGCCTTTTCCTATCGGACGTGGAAACCAGAATTTTGCCGACTGCAAAATAATGCCCCTACGAATCTCAAACAATGGTACGCATGCCTGTGAGTGAGTCATTAGGGAAAGTTAATTTAACGTTTGATTTTACTTTTAATTCAAAATAATTGATACCCAATCTTTGTTTTAATTAATACTTCGTGTTAGACATTCAAATTTTCATAGTTCACATTAGACCCGATAAATCTCGAGCATGAGGGCATAAGAACTTAACTTTCAATCGTTTTCAAGTTCAAAATGACAATACGAGCATAATCAATTAGACACATAAGAAAGAGGTTGAAAAATGTACAATCATGCCATTTTTTTCCACCGTCCTTCTCACATAGACGGTATAAGGTTGTACGTTATCAGAAAGTAAAATAAGCAATTTTTTGTTCCCAAAATTTAAAGATCACGTGGTTTTAATAAATTTTAGGTACACATAATAGGTAATTTAGCTTGATAGTATATGTAGAAAATTAATTTTAATTTAAATAATTGTTTAATATGTGTTCTATAGTATATGATATTAATTAATTAATTTATTTATGAGCATATTGTTTTTAGTTATAAATTTTATATAACTATTATTTTGTAACATCATATAATTTATAATATATTGTTATACAAATTTTAATTTAATAAAAATAAATTGAGTATATTACCAAAAATATTATATTTATTAAAGTTTTTATCACATTTTAAAATTAAATTTCAAAAGGTAGAGTTTAAAAAAAAATTGAAAACAAAAGTAATTTTAACAAGTAGTCATCATCTAAAATTTATACTTCTGTTTTTGAAACTTTATAGAAAAAACAAAGTGAAAACAGTTGAAATCAAAATATATTTTAAGCAAAAACGAGAAAAAAGTTCATAGAAGTTATTATAAAAATCCTTCCAAATTTGAAATGTAATATTTTTCTCAACAACTCTAAAGCATTGGAGAAAAATTCAATGCTATAATTCATTCCAAGGTGTTGTTTGATTTTTGATCCATTTATTTGATGTTTTCTTGTTCAGCTATGAACTCTAAACCCCCACGCTTACACCTGTTCTAGAAATTGAGAATTTCGAACTTTTGATGAATTTTTCTACCTCTTTACAGGATCGTTCCGAGAAAGAACGAGCCTTGTTTTAGCTAGTTAAGACATATATTATGACCGAACAACGGTTTGTTCTAGCTTACCTTAACACTCTCTCTGTCTGTCCCTTCTCCCTGTTCTTTTTTGGGTTTCGTTTGGGAAGACCCAACAACCAGACCAATATTAGTTGCATCCACTCTTGACCTCATGAACTGTCCATTCAGAACACTCAAATGCAGCCCTGCAAGAAAGCAGCCAAAACTGAAAGTGGTGCCTTTAAAAAGCTTGATGCAAGGGCATTGAAGAAATGAGTGGTAAAAGATGGGTATCTCAAATCTCTCCCCTTGCCTTGTTTATGGGCTGATGGGGCTTTGTGGTTTCTTGTCTGTGAGCCACAGCTTGACGTTGGATTACTATGCCAAAACTTGTCCCACTGTGTTGCAGGTTGTGAGGAAAGAGATGGAGTGTGCAGTGCTTTCTGACCCACGCAATGCAGCTTTTGTTGTCCGCTTGCACTTCCATGACTGCTTTGTTCAGGTTCTTCTCCTCTTTCTATTCACTTTTGTATTGCTTTCATCTTTATGATGCTCATCATGTTTTGATCAACTCTTGAGTAAAACTTAGCTACTTCGATCCGGGCGTGTTTGATAATGTTTTTGTTTCGTTTTTGAAGCACGGAAAAAGGAAATAAGAGACTTGATTTTGTTGTTTATGTATGATATTAGAAATGTTTCTTGCTGATGGTAAAGGATACGTAAAGAACGATTACGTAAACGTTACTGAAGGACTCTGTCCTTGGTAAGTAACGGTGTGATCTTACATTGGTTAGAGAGGGGAATGAAGCATTCCTTATAAGGGTGTGGAAACCTCTCCCTAGTAGACACGTTTTGAAACTGTGAGGCTGATGGTAGGTGGGCTTGGGCTGTTATAAATGGTATTAGAGATAGATACGGGGCGGTGTTGCTAGCAAGGATGTTGGGCTCCCAAGGGAGGTGGATTGTGAGATCCCACATCGGTTGGAGAGGGGAACGAAACATTCCTTATAATGGTGTGGAAACCTCTTCTTAGTAGATGCGTTTTAAAACTGTGAGGCTAACGGCGATACGTAACGGGTCAAAGCGGACAACATTTGCTAGCGGTGGGTTTGGGCTATTACAAATGGTATTAAAGCCAGACACCGGGCGATGTGTCAGCGAGGACGCTAGGCCTCCAAGGGGGGGTGGATTGTGAGATCCCACGTCGGTTGGAGAGGGGAATGAAACATTCCTTATAAGGGTGTGGAAACATCTCCCTAGCAGATACGTTTTAGAACCGTGAGGCTGATGACGATATGTAACAAGCCACAGCGAACAATATTTATTAGCGGTGGACTTTGACGGTCTTACTTGGCTTTTAATCAAGATAGTTGTGCAAATCGAACTAATTGTTAGAATTTGAAATAGGGGTGTGACGGGTCGGTTCTGCTGGACGACACGATAACGTTGCAGGGAGAGAAAAAGGCTTCCACCAACATTCACTCCTTGAAAGGCTTTAGAATCATTGACAGGATAAAGAATAGCCTTGAATCTGAATGTCCAGGGATTGTTTCTTGTGCAGACATACTCACTATTGCAGCCAGGGATGCAGTCATTCTGGTAACTATTAGCTCAAATTCTTTACGTAACCGTCCAAGCCCACCGCTACCTGAAATTGTCCTCTTTCGGCTTTTCCTTTAAAACCCGTCTGCTAGTGAGAGGTTTCCACACTTTTATAAAGAATGCTTCGTTCTCCTCTCCAACCGATGTGGGATCTCACAATCCACCCCCTTCAGGGCCCAACGTCCTCACTGGCACTCATTCCCTTTTCCAAGAGGAGAACGAAACATTCTTTATTAGGGTGTGAAAACCTCTCCCTAGCAGACGCGTTTTAAAAGTTTTGATGGAAAACCCGAAAGGGAAAGCCCAAAGAGGACAATATCAGCTAGCGGTGGGCTTGGGCTTGGGCGGTTATAGAAACAAAGTGTGAAAATGTTGGAATGTCTTGTTTTTCAGGTGGGCGGTCCTTACTGGGAGGTTCCTCTAGGAAGAATGGATTCCACAACTGCAGGTTATGAACTAGCAGACACAAATCTTCCCTCTGCCAATGAGGGGCTTCTGAGTATCATCTCCAAGTTTCTTTATCAGGGTCTCTCTGTCACTGACATGGTAGCTCTATCAGGTATTGTAGTATTACAATTTGATTTGGGAACTCTGAGGTTAAATCATAAGTTTCGTTCTCGAGTTTTTCGGGTTCTGTGTGTTTAGCTTCTCGATAAAGCTTTCGAGGTTGTCTTTATGTACTTGTTGTACCTCGAAAAGCTTTCGAATAAATCCTTGAACATTCAGTTTCGTGAATAATAGTGTAATGACCCAAGTCCACCGCTAGCAGATATTGTTTTTTTCGAGCTTCCCCTCAAGGTTTTTAAACGCGTTTTCTAGGGAGAAGTTTCCACACCCTTATAAAGAATGTTTCATTCTCCTCCCAAAGCGACGTGAGATCTCACAATCCACTCCCTACGAGGCCTAGAGTCCTTGTTGGCACTCGTTCGTCTCTCCAATCGATCTGGGATCTCACAATCCACCCCTTTCGTGGCCCAGCGTTTTCGCGGGCACTCGTTCCTCTCTCCAATTGATGTGGGATCTCACAAATAGCCACTTTTAGGTAGACTCGAACATTAAACTTAAGGAATTATCAGTAGAGACAATGTAGACACGGAACTCGAACTTCGTGACTTATTATAGTCTTTTTGAAGTATAGAGACTAACCGGACATTATTTTGAAAGTGCAAGTGGTAAAAACACGAGAAAGTTCTCGTCATATTCTGATACCATGTTAAACACGTTCAGGAGCGCACACGATCGGGATGGCGAGGTGCGAGAATTTCAGAGAAAGGATTTACGGGGATTTTGAAGCAACTTCCAACGACGGTAACAACCCGATCTCGAAGTCGTATCTCGACAAGTTGAGATCTATCTGCCCTCCAGTTGGGAAAGCTGCAGAGAACAACATAACAGCAATGGACAATGTGACACCAGAGGTGTTTGACAACTCCTATTTCCATATGCTGATGAGAGGAGAAGGGCTTATGAACTCAGACCAGGAACTGTATTCAAGCCTTCTTGGCATGGAAACAAGAGCACTGGTGAAGAAATATGCTGCTGAACCACTTGCTTTCTTTCAGCAATTCTCTGATTCCATGGTGAAGTTGGGGAATATCACTAATTCTGATAGCTTTTTCACTGGGGAAGTTAGAACAAACTGCAGGTTTATCAACACTTGATATCATTTTTTGTGTTCCTATGAAGAAATTGCTATCTGTTCTTTAACATTGCTATCTGTTCTTTACATTGTATGAAATTCTGGGTTTGTTTCTTGGAGTTTAGAAATCTTTGTATTCTTGGATTTGAATAATGAAATGTTCCGAAAGTTTGAAGTTCATATTGTTCGCTTTAACCTATTACGTATCTCCATTAGCCTCGTGGTTTTAAAACGTGTCTACTATGGAGAAAGTCTAGCCCTACTCTGACCAATCCTTGTTAGTCGCACCTATTATGGAGAGGGTCTAGCCTTACTTCGATCAGCGCATCGCATCATCTGGTGACTGACACTTATACTACTTGTAACTGTCCAGGTTTAGGGTTTAGCCCTACCCTGACCAATTTTCGTCAGTCTCACGATTTTAAAGTGTGTCTAGAGGGTCTAGCCCTACTCTGACCAATCTTCGTCAGTCTCACAGTTTTAAAATGCGTCTACTATGGAGAGGTCTAGCCCTACTCCGACCAATCTTCGTCAGTCTCACGGTTGTAAAATGCGTCTATTATGGATAAGGTCTAGCCCTGCTCCGACCAATACATCACATCGTTCAACTGACTCTGATACCATTTGTAATAGTCCAAGTCCGTGGTCTAGCCCTACTCCGATCAATGCACGCATCATCCAGTGACTAGCTATGCTACCGTTTGTAACCGTCCAAGTCCGCTACTAGTAGACATTGTCCACTTTGACTCGTTACGTATCGTTGACAACCTCACAGTTTTAAAACGCGTCTACTAGAGAGAGGTTTTCACATATAAGGAATGCTTCGTTCTCTCTCCAACCAATGTGAGATCAGGTGATAGGATAATTTGATATAATTCGCAGATCTCATCATAACTCTCGTTCTAGTTCGACATTAAGAGCACAGGGCTCGAGATATCTAAATAATTCAAAAATTAATTTAAAAAATACATAATAATTTGATTCTATTTATTCAATTTTAGGTGTTTCTTCCCCTAATTATGGCAAGAAAAGAATCTTAAAAGGAATCCATTTCTAATGAACAAAAAAATTCCCATATTTGGTAGCATATGATTTAAATACATTTTTTTTTGTTTCTAAATTAAATTTGAAAATGCATAAAAGGAATATCTTGCATACCCTAAACCCTAATTATACTTTTTCCCCAATAAATATATATATATATATATATATATATATATATATATATATATAATTGACGAAGTTATAATGATGCTCGAGAATTATGCTATTTATTTAAAAATTTATATTCTAATATTACCCTATATATAATTGAAGGGGTTATAATGATGCTCGGGAATTCTGCCATTTATTTAAAAAGTTATATTTTTTCTTTCAAAAATTGTAATATTATCTTTTATTTATATAATTGACGGGGTTATAATGATGCTCGAGAATTCTACAATTTATTTAAAAATTTATATTTTTATTCTTTCGAAAGATGTAATATTACCCTATATATACAATTGACGGGATTATAATGATGCTCGAGAGTTCTGCCAATTATTTAAAAATTTATATTTTTTCTTTCGAAAGTTAATATTACCCTATATATATAATTGATAGTATTATAATGATGCTCGAGAATTCTGCAATTTATTTAAAAATTTATATTTTTTCTTTCGAAAGTTAATATTATCGTATAGATATAATTGACGGGGTTATAATGATGCTCGAGAATTTTGCCATTTATTAAAAAATTTATGTCATAATATTACCTTTATTTTTCACAAATATTTCAATTGCGTAGTCGGGGCTGGAGATTTCAGCCACTAACCCGTACAAAAAAGATGAACGATGAATCAATAAATATGTAACAATTCAGATTTAGAATCAGATTTTCATTAAATTATAATTTTTTTTAAAAAAAACTTTTTTTTCTCTCTATATTTTTATAAAAATTGTACTAATTAATTATGAAAAAAAAATTGTGAATTTTAAAATTAATAATGGAAGAAATTACTGAAAATAAATTCTAAAATATATATATATATATATATAAATTAAAAAAGAAATACCATTTCTCCCAGTTTTCCTCTTCTCTGAAGTCCTTGTCTCGATTTTCATTTAAGAGCGTCTGCAGATTCTCTGGAATTCGCACTTCCCAAAACTCAAATAAAGGAGAAAGTAAGCAGAATATATATATATATATATATATATATATATATATATATATATATAGATATATATTAATAAATATATAAATTCCATAAATTTTAGCTGCTTCTTTGTGTAGGAAGAAACCAGAGGCAAAGGGAATCATTATATAACCGACCTTACAATGATGGAAATGGGCAGCCATCTAAGCTGCGGCTGTGCTCATTTGTGACCCATTGTGATCACAAAACTCCCTCTCAATCGGTGAGTGCTTTCGAATCAAATGCCATAAGGGGTTTTGGCTTCAATCTCATCTTCTCTCTCTCTCTCTCTCTCTTTCTTTTAGTAAATTCCGGAATTGATATCTTCATTGTCGTGATTCATGGATGTTGATTCGTTTTCCAATCGTTTTCTATCTTTTTCTTTCATCTTTTGTCCAGTCCGTTACTTGTGTACATTCTGTCGTAGTCAAATGGGTGGTTGTTAGTTAAAGCAGAGCCACTGTGATTGGTCTCGCTTTCTTCTCTGAATTTTTTATTCTGGGGTGCTCGATTTTTTGTGGTTTTTTTTTTGTTAATTTGCTTTCTGGGTGATTCTTATTGTCATTTGTTCGTCGTATTTTTGTCATTTCGAAGGGGGGTTTTTTGTTAGTGTTGTTTAATTGTGATTTTATAAGGTGTTTGGTTGGATTTTACTTGATTGCTCTGTTTCCTTTGAATGTATTTAGCTTCTTCGTTTATTTTCATGGAAGTTTTGTTAGATTTGTCTGAATTTCGCCTCAATCATTGTTCTGTGGTTGCAAAATGTAATTGAGTCCTGGAATGTCATTTTGAAGTTGAGCATATTGTACCCTCTTAGTTCATTTAACTTGCATTGTTATTGCATAAATCTGATACGCATAGATCAATATGTAGCAGTTTTCTACTAATAATTGATTGATTTCATAGGTTGTTGTTGCAATTCTGTTTGATTCTATCATTGTTCATGGTTGCTATCTTTTTCTTGTTCATTCACAGATCTGTTTATCTTGCAGCATTTTTGTGAGGAAAGTAGCAGCTCAGTTTAATGGCTCAAGATCATTCTGGTTCTGAATCTCATCAGAAACGGGCAGGTCTATTGAAAGATCAAGTGAGATTGGTTAAGAGAAAGGATTCGGATCGCTATGAAATTGTTTCAATCCAAGATCCTTTGTCATTTGAGAAAGGGTTCTTCATAGTTATTCGTGCCTGCCAACTGCTAGCACAGAAGAATGAAGGAATTATATTGGTTGGTTTAGCTGGTCCTTCTGGGGCTGGAAAAACAGTTTTCACAGAAAAGATAATGAACTTCATGCCCAGTATTGCTATCATATCAATGGATGATTATAATGATGCAAGTCGAATTGTCGATGGCAACTTTGATGGTAAAATCACCTGTAGTTTCTTCAGTTTTTTGTGAACTATCCTGCAGATGCCTCATTAATGCTGTTCTAAGTAACTCTTGATTCTTAACAAGTTCATCAAGTGTTTAGTCAACGTTGTCGAGATATATGTTAGTTTTCTTAGCCAAATGATTGAATTGGGCATAGGTTATTGAATTCTGTTTGAAATGCATTACGGAGAAATCATTCCCGTAAAACGGATGCTATTTTGTGCGACTTCATGATTATGATATGAGAACGGCACCTAGAATAGAATCCTTGTAGAGTGGAAACAATTAGTTTTGGTGATTTTGGAATGAGACTAGAACTGGTAATATCTTTGGTGTAAGATATACATGTTAGAGTTTATTGTAGCAAGGGCTTTTTGCTTTCCAAAATGAATTATTCTAGCAAGTTGTAATGGAGTGGTGTCTAAGATTACATAATGCTTGGATAATATGAGTGGTGATTATCTTGTGACAATACTCCCAAGTTGAAATTCACAGCTGTTTGACATTATTTGTATAAATTTACTTGTTCATCGGTCAAAACGGGCTGGAAAGTTTAATTTGGGATGTATGGTTAAAACGTTAACCGGTTTCCTTGACGTTTTATTACAGATCCACGCTTAACTGACTACGACACCTTGCTCCAGAATGTCCAAGATCTAAAAGCAGGGAAGGAAGTTCAGGTCCCTATTTATGATTTCAAATCTAGTTCCAGAATTGGATACAGGTTGGTTAATCTTTTCAATATACCAGCTTACTATTAAGTATTAAACGTAGCATAAGTTAAGTGGCAAAAGGGTCCCGTTTGAACTTGTGAAGAATTTGATCGTTGGCTTTGTAGTTATATCTTACGTGTTCGTTCATGAAAGGATAGAATTCGGAAGAAGAAAAAATCTGGCTCACGTTTACAATATTTTGTTCTCCTTTGCTTTCGTTACAGGACAGTTGAGGCTCCAAGCTCAAGGATTGTGATCATCGAGGGAATTTATGCGTTAAATGAAAGATTGCGGCCCCTGTTGGACCTTCGAGTCTCTGTTAGAGGTGGAGTTCACTTTGACCTTGTGAAACGGGTGTTACGTGACATCCAACGTGCTGGCCAAGAACCAGAAGAAATTATTCATCAAATTTCTGAAACAGTTTGTTCTCTCCTGCTTAGCATTTTGTTATAGTAACTTCAGAGTTCTCAAGTAAACTATTTTTCCTGCAGGTGTATCCAATGTACAAGGCTTTTATCGAACCGGATCTTGAAACTGCACATATAAAAATCATCAACAAATTCAATCCCTTTACAGGATTTCAAAGTCCCACTTACATATTGAAGGTTATTCTTTTGGCCCTTAAGTTTTTTAGGTACTAGTAACGAGAATCACCGAAATGTCGTTTTGCTTGGGGTCTTTTTCTACATTGACAACCTGTTTGCACTGTCTTTGTAGTCAGCAAGAAAGATAACAGTGGATCAAATCAAGGCTGTCTTATCTGAAGATCATACAGAACATTTAGAGCAGACGTACGACATATATCTGTTGCCACCAGGTGAAGATCCCGAGTCTTGTCAATCATATCTAAGGATGCGCAACAAAGAAGGAAAATACAGTCTCATGTTTGAGGTTGTCAGCTGAGTACTCTCATGTGTTCTTGACTTTATCTTAGTGTTCTACACTTATTGTCGCATCTTTATCATCCACGTTGCCGAACTTTTCGGATTACTTTCCTAGTCCTCTGCTCTTTTTATGCGTAAAAAATAAGTTGTATATGGTGCTTAGCTCGTGTCATAATTTTCTAACATGGCTAATCTAATTAGCTGGTGCTTGCACTCTAGGTTTTATCTAGTTACTTATCATCACTCCAAAGTGGTTTGCTAATATCCGTATCAGGAGTCGACTTTAATTTTCGAAGTGTATGAGTTTAGAGAACGTTTTGTTTCATCTGTTTACCTGATACAGTCCGGACTGAATTTTTACGTATGCATGAAGCTCTTTAGTATACTTCTTGTTCATAAAGCGATCTGTGGTACATTAGTTGATTGGATGCTCTAGGAGAAACTATGTATCAGGGTGCTGTAGGAGAAACTGTTGCATTGTTCTTCTTTAATTTTGTTAGATTATATATTGCATTTATGATTTGCTGATTATGAAATCTACGGGGATCGTCATCCAAGCCTGTGAATTAATGCTGCTCGGGTTCGATGATTGATGTTCTGTAGACCTGTCTGTGCTCGAACTAGATAGTTTAGATGTCGTTAACGTAAAATGTGCAAACCCATAGATCAGAACCTTGTGTCATTTCAATCTCATGTTTTCTGTTTTGATGAGAACTGAACACAACATTTATTGAACGTTACAGGAATGGGTTACCGACAATCCATTTATCATATCGCCGAGAATAACTTTCGAGGTCAGTGTGCGCCTTCTTGGTGGGCTGATGGCCTTAGGATACACGATAGCAACAATTCTTAAAAGAAAGAGCCATGTATTCTCAGATCACAGAGTGTGTGTCAAAATTGATTGGCTGGAACAATTAAATCGCCAGAACGTTCAGGTACTCGAACATATTGTTATTTCGTTGTGATATATACTTGATATTCATTCCAGTTGGCCATATAGCTCTACACCTTTTTGTTCTTGTTCTTCTCAATAATCTAGCATTCTGCTTGTTGATGATTATCTGATTCTTCCCTTTTCCCACTCCATTTGCTGAGTAGTATGCGAATTTTATATCGAACCTTTCACGTCTTGGTGAAATAGGTACAAGGTAAGGATCGGCTAGTCGTAAAACATGTAGCGGAGCAGCTCGGCTTGGATGGTTCCTACATTCCTCGTACGTACATTGAACAGATTCAACTGGAGAAGCTTGTAAATGAAGTCATGGTATGAAATCTTCTTACAATCTAATTTATTTGCATTCAATTCTTTGGCATGATCATATCATTCTACAGGCCTTGCCAGATGATTTGAAGTCTAAACTCAGTCTTGACGAGGATCTAGTTTCAAGCCCCATAGAAGCACTCTCTAGAGCCTCCGCTGATAGAGTTTCATTGAGAAATAGAAATCTCAAAAGGTTAGACGTTTTTTGTGGTTCAAGTGTTTTACAAGCCATTTCAGGCATAAGGCTCAGACACGACTTTCTAACATGACCCTAGATTTCTACTTACCTAGAGTCGCTACCGTCATCATAGCATAATCATTTCTATGTGGAAATAAACGTTTAAACTTCTTCGTTAGACATAAATTTCATCTCAAAATACTGCCATGGACTTGCGTGTTCGAAAACATCTTTAAAACGATACAAGGAAATACTAAATGAAGTAAATAAACATTTAAATTAAAAGCATCATATTCTAATCTAAGTCTAAGAAAATAAATGCACGGGGCCTAGCGTTCTTGCTGGCACTTGTTCCCTTCTCCAATCGATGTGGGAGGAGAACGAAACATTCTTTATAAGAGTGTGGAAACCTCTCCCTAGCAGATGCGTTTTAAAAACCTTGAGGGGAAGCCCGAAAGGGAAAGCCCAAAGAGGACAATATCTACTAACGGTGGACTTGGGCTGTTACACAATCTTAAGCTTCACGTTCAATGTTTTTGAGGGTGTGAAAACCTCTCCCTAGCAGATGCGTTTTAAAAACCTTGGGGGGAAGCTCGAAAGGGAAAGCCCAAAGAGGACAACATCTGCTACCGGTAGACTTGGATCCACGTTCAATGCTTTTGAACGCTTAAGACCGATGGTGATTCGGAGTCGTAGATTATTTTCATGTAGAAACATAAGGAATCATTTTGAGCTATCAGTACTTGTTCACAATCAGAACAAATCTCCATCCATAAAAATGTTTACTGCTATGTCTAATTCGCCAAAACTTCTATTGAGCAGTGGCATATCTCAGTCATATACAACCCAAAGGGAGAAGAAGCTGACTGGATATGCTTCCAACAACCAAAGATTTGTCGACAGCAACACGGAGTCTTCGGCAATGGTTGCGAACCAGGTAGATCCACGTTCACGATACCCCGTGTTGTTTGGCTTGCTGATGAATACTCATGATATCCATATTATCTGTCCTAAGTTCCAAATTTGTCTTACTTTAATTTCTTTAAACCATTGCACAGGGAGCCATTACTCAGCTTTCTGAACAAATTTCATCACTCAATGATCGAATGGACGAGTTCACAACTCGAATCGAGGAGTTGAATTCAAAGTTAAGCTTCAAGACGAATTCTCCAAGCCACCACAACCTGAATCTCCAAGCGGAAACATGCAACGGTTCTGTACCGACTTCTTGTTTCGTCTCTGGATTGGGTAATGGCTCCTTGACTGGTTCCATTATACCCAATTCTTCATCCTTCTCCCAGTTGGCCAAGGATTCTCCTTTAATGGATGAGGTAAATAGCTAAGCTCAGCTGTCATTCTGCAATCCCTGTCCATTAGATATATGTTTACGACTTTCCCCAACTTGTCGATCTGTGATTAGATATCAGGAATCGTGAGGGGGCAACGACAAGTTATGCACCAATTAGATTGCCTTAGCAATCTTCTTCGGGAACGTGATAGCGCGGGGGAACGATCCCGTCAAGTAAGAACAAAGAAGAAAACCATATTACCTGATCCCGAGCCGCTAAGACTTCCTCTCTTGTTGACTGTAGCTGTGGGAGGTGTAGGAATTTTCTTGTACAAGAGCTTAAGTCGTAACTGATTCAGAGATTATTAGAAGCTTTTCATGTTTTTATGATTATCCTGTGGTTGGGTTTCCACAAATTGTGTTGCAGCGTTCACCCTTCAACGCGGGAAAGACGATGGATTGATTCAAATGATTGAGACTGGAGGCAGTTCTCATTGAGTTCTATTTGAGAAGGGTGTAATAAACCACATTCATTTCAGTAATAGGTAGACATCTCAACTACATTTTTATCTTTTAGAATTGAAAGTTATGCTCTACCTTTAACTTTTCCTTTGTGATTCCACCGCGTCTAATCATTCGGTCCATATATGTCTTAACGCTCATTTGTGCTCATATTTTGTAAGAACTCGCATTAGTTGGAGAGGGCAAGACTGTGGAAACCTCTCCTTAGTAGACGCATTTTAAACCTTGAGATTAACGACAATATGTAACGGACCAGAGTGGATAATATCTGTTAGTGGTGGGCTTGAGCTGTTACAAATGGTATCAGAGCTAGATACGGGGTGTGGTGTACCAGTGAGGATGTTAGGCCCTCAAGAGGTGGATTGTGAGAGGATTCTTTATAAGGGTGTCGAAATCTCTTCTTAGTAGACCGTTTTAAACCTGTAAGGTTGACCGTGGGCTTGGGCTGTTACGTATTGCTATATCAACATGCGTGGTGTACCAGTGAGGATGTTAGGCCCTCAAGAGGTGGATTGTGAGAGGATTCTTTATAAGGGTGTCGAAATCTCTTCTTAGTAGACCGTTTTAAACCCGTAAGGTTGACCGTGGGCTTGGGCTGTTACGTATTGCTATATCAACATGCGTGGTGTACCAGTGAGGATGTTAGGCCCTCAAGAGGTGGATTGTGAGAGGATTCTTTATAAGGGTGTCGAAATCTCTTCTTAGTAGACCGTTTTAAACCTGTAAGGTTGACCGTGGGCTTGGGCTGTTACGTATTGCTATATCAATATGCCTTGAACTGAGCGGGGAATAGGGGAAGATGCGGATTGAGATTTCTTTTCATTAATTAGATGGGGGAGATTACACTTTTAATAAAAATTATATTGAAAATGAAAATTATTTATGACCAAAATTTTTTTGGTAAGAAATATTTTTTAAATATGAAAAAAAATATATGTGCCGTTGAAAATGTAAATTGCATATAATATATTTTAATATTAAAGATTAATAAAACATTAAATAATTTAATTAGGAAAATAAAAAAATGTGGAATTTTGAGTTGCAACTTACACCGAACAGAGTCCCTTTCACTCAACAGAAACCCCTGCCCGCCACTGCCCACTCCCTTTGAAGAAATCTTTTGCGTATGTTTTCCATTTTCTCCAGTCGTCTCTTTACGCCGTCCTTTCTCCGATCCCTCTCGAACGGCGAGCTGCGGAGCACCGCCAGGCCATTTTCCGCCTCCTCTCTCTTGTCGGGTTTGTTTTGATCCTTTACTCGCTGATGGGTTTTATGAATTGTAGCCGTCGGTTTCATGGTTATCGAATCTGCATTTTTTGATCTGATCTCGAAAGTAATATGCTCATTTTGATGTTAACCTTTTGGCTTAGAAGACCCAGCTTCAATCTACCCTTTCTCGAATTGTTTCTTACTTTATGGATTGGTTCTGTCATTCGTGTATGGTTTATAGAAAATCTTTGGTTTTGTTTCTTGATTTTGATTTCGATTTCCCTGTTTTTCGTTTACTGTATGAAATGCCCGGATGTGATAATTGTGTTGTTTCTGTTCCTCATCGTGTTTTGCCTCAATTGCAGATTGAAAGCGAAATTTATAAATGGGTGACATTTTGGAGGTGGATCATTTGAGCGATCTGCCTCAGAGCATTATAGAATGCATTCTCACTAGGTTACCGATTAGAGATGCCATAAGAACAAGTATTTTATCTAGGAGATGGAGATACAAATGGACCACTCTAACTCAACTTGTGTTTGATGATGATTGTGTTGCCATGTCCAACGATGGAATGTATGAAGACCTTATATATTTTATCACTCATGTTCTTTTTCTTCACGAAGGTCCAATTCATAAGTTCCATCTTTCTGCTACCTACTTACAGAATACTCCAGATTTAGATCAGTGGATGCTTTTCCTTTCAAGGAAGGGCGTCAGGGAATTGATTATTGAATTGGGAGACGGCGAGTGGTTTCGGGTGCATTCTTGTCTTTTTAACTGTTCCAAATTGACCCTATTGGAGCTGTATCGTTGTGAATTGGATCCTCCTCCTACTTTTAGGGGATTCTTATGTTTGAAGAGCCTAAAACTTCATCAAGTTCTAATTGCACCTGAAGACATCGAAAGTCTTATTTCTAATTGTCCGCTCTTGGAGAGTCTGGCGCTGTCGTACTTCGATAGTCTAGTGCTTAATATCTTTGCTCCAAATCTCAAGTACCTCTATCTTGAAGGCGAGTTCAGAGACATATATCTTCAAAACACACCACTCTTGGTTGCAATTTCGGTTGCGTTATATATGAATGATGATACTGAGCCCTTTGGCGATATTTCTGATTGCAATTTTGAGAAATTTCTTGGTGGGGTGCCTTATCTTGAGAAACTTACAGGGCATATTTATTTCACCAAGGTATGATAGTTTAAATCTATTTACTCATTGGATGATCCTTGCTTCTGTTGCAGAGCTTTATTTTTAATGGTCAGTTTTAGAAATTTAATGTGATTCTCATATTTCTCCCCCCCCACCCGAAGTATCTGAGTATAGGTAATAGCGCAAGAGCTCTACCGGTGTCGTATATCTATTTAAGGAGTATTGAACTGCACCAAGTCAGTTTTGAAGATATGAATGAAATACTCGTTGTGCTTCGCTTGATTACCAGCTCTCCGAATTTGGAGGAGCTTCAAATTTCGGTAATTGATTTTGTTCCTCGTATTTCTCTGTGCAGTTCTATTCTTGAATCTGTGTGAATGTTTAAGTTATGTTTTAATTAACTTATGAATGGTGAGATCATTTTCTACTTATTGCTTTCAAACAGGGCTCCTCAAACTCTGTGGCTGCTTCAGAAGCACCTGACTTGGACTTTTGGGAGAATGAATGCCCTTGGAACTGTACATTTGGTAACCTTAAAGTTGTGAAAATGACAGATATGTCTGGTGTACCACATGAGATGGAATTTATTAAATATTTGCTTAGAAATTCTCTGGTTCTTGAAACAATGAGTATCAGACCGTGTGTCTATGTTACGGACCGACGATTGAATATGTTGATTGAATTGTTGAAATTTAGGAGAGCTTCATCTGAAGCAGAAATTTTATTCATTTAAGAATAGACGTGCTATAACGTTCCTTTTCCGTTTAATACCTGCTTTTGTATACTTTTTTTTTTATTAAATAGATAGCTTTATAGCAGCTTTTATTGCTAGCATTTGTTGTGAAATCAAGCGCGAACGGTATGGCCCCTTTCTGTTATATGATCTGTGAAATTTCTTCTCTTGTCACTTTATCTTGTCAGCTGCAAGAGTTCTTTAAGAAACATCATTATCAGCTCTGTATTGAAGCATGTTCAATGACATGCCCTTACTTCCTCACTAGGTTAGTTGAGATGCCCTTTGAATAATTTTAGTCAGTTCTTTTCTTGCAAATGGCCTCAGAATAACCCTTGAACTTGCAAGAAGAGTTACTGAGCGAACTTTTTTAATTGTTTCTATTTGTTTGATGAATTTTATTGCTAAACCAAAGAGATTTCGATAACGGTATCGGAATCATTGAGTACAGATCAGGCGGGGTTTTGTGATTAAAGATTGGATTACCAGAAATCTGCAGGAACAAAATTCAATCCAGTTTTACTATTACGAGCACGAGAACTTGGACTGTACAGTTATGAGTTATCTCACACCAACACTGGAGCCTCAACATGAGGCTGACATATGATAGATTCACTTTGATAATATGTCTAATTCTGTAGGAAAATACACTCTGGGATTCTTTGTATAGGAAAAAGGGGGGGAAAAACTGTATAATCATCATCTTGGTCCAGAAAGCTCCATGGCTTGTACAAGCAAGGAAGAGTCATCTGTAAGATCAGAATATCGCTCGGAAGAGGAGAACTCGTTGACTCTGATCTTGTTTGCTTCTGCTCTCTGAGAAGCTTCCCATTTTTCGGCAAGTCCATCCCCTTCAAGCATTCTAACCACTTCAGACATCTTAGGTCTGGTGGTTGGAAGATACTGTGTACATAAGAGAGCTACTTGAACCATTTCTTCGAGCTCGATCGGGTCATAATTGTTCCTTAGATCCTTGTCAACTAGTATTTCCAGCTTCTTTTCTTGGTGAATTTTCTTTACCTGCAATCACAGGGAAAAATCATTTTGTTGATGTTTGACATGTTTCATGTAAGAATACAGCATGTTATTTCAGTCACTATTGTTGACTAACCCAATCAAGCATGGCTCCTTTCTGATTTGCAGCTTTTCCAAATTCAAGAGCTCTCTGACCAGTGATCAACTCAAGAAGAAGGATTCCAAATCCAAAGACATCAGTTTTCTCAGAGGATTGACCCGTCGAGAGATACTCGGGAGCTATATGACCAACCGTTCCTCGTACGGCAGTTGTCACATGTGAATCTCTGTGATCCAACAGCTTTGCCAGTCCAAAATCTCCAACCACAGCCTCGCAGTAATCATCAAGCAATATATTTGCAGCCTTGACGTCTCTGTGTATGATCTTAGGATCACACTGCTCATGCAAATACAGTAAGCCTCTAGCTGCACCCAACGCTATTCCTTTCCTTGTACTCCAATCCAGAGCTGGCTTCGCTGTTAATGGAGAAACATCAGTAGCTTTCGAAACAAATATATCCTTAATGTTTCGTCATTCCATGTCGTACCTTTGAGACGGGATGCTACACTGCCGTTCGACATATAGGGGTAAACCAGCAGTCGCTCCGTGGTTGTCATGCAGAACCCGTAGAGACGGAGGAGGTTCCGGTGCACAGCTAGGCTGATCATCTCAACTTCAGTATGAAATTGTACGTCTCCTCTCATGGCATTTCCATCTTTTAGTCTCTTCACAGCTATAACTGTACCATCTTGAAGGTACCCTTTGTATACATTCCCAAACCCACCTTTTCCCACCAAGTTTTTGCTGCTGAAGTTGTTTGTAGCAGCTTGTAGCTCTCTGAACTGGAAAATCCTTAGGTTCCCAAGGCACACTTCTTCAAATCTTTGGTCTGTAACTTCAATGAACTTTTGTTAATAATGAACGATTACTGAATCAATAAGATCATGTGATGACTGACCATTTACATCGAAGAATATCTGCTGGTTGTGTCGTTGCCTCCACCAAATGAAGAAGCCAAACCCAATAGTTAGCAGAACAACACATCCAAGGCTTGAGCCAAAAGCTAAGGCTAATTTGTGGCCCTTGGATCGCCCTAAAGGCTGTGGATCTTGATCATAAACAGGAAAAAGAAAGGATGAGTGTTTATATCTAATACCAAAGAGCTAAAGTTCTGTCAAAAAAAATTGATTACTTTGAGGCGTATTGACTGCAAATAAGAGCGGTGGAGCTGTTCCGTTGCAGCTAAGCTCCGACCCAGATGAGCAAATGAACGAATTCCCAACAAGGCTTCATAAATTCAACACTAGAATCGATCATCTAAATCGAAAAAGCTCGAATAAACCAGAAGGAATTCGAGTTAAGCAGTAACTTACTTGTAGGTTTTGGCTTGCAATCTGGGCAATGGGCCACTGAGATTGTTAAAAGAAAGGTCTCTGTATCAATCAACGCCATGAATGATGGTTCAAATTTGAAGTGTTTATCTGAAAGCTTTGAAGAAAAAGCACTTACAGCAATGCCAGCTGAGTCATATTGGCTAACGATGAAGGAATGGCCCCAGAAAGACTGTTGTTGTTTAACCTCCTAATCTCAAACAAAAACATTAATCTGTCAGCTAATTGATTCATTAATTACACAAACAAAGTTGGTCTCTTGATGAAACTTACAGATACTGCAAACTCTTGAGATTTGAAAGAGAAATGGGGATTTCTCCATGGAAGCCATTGCTTGAAAGATCAAGAGTGTCAAGACTTGGTATGTTCCCAAGCTCCATTGGGATTGTTCCTGATATATTGTTGTCCTGTAGAAGCCTGTAAAAAAAAAAAAAACTTGTAAAGAAGCGAGCCGAAGCCACTATTAGCAGATATTGTCCGCTTTGGCTTGTTACGTATCGTCGTCAACCTCACGGTTTTTTAAAACGTGTCTACCAGAGAGAGGTTTCCACACCCTTATAAGGAATGTTTCGTTCCTCTTTCCAAATGATGTGTGATGTCACAATCCACCTCCTTTGGGGATCAGCGTCTTCGCTAGCACACTGCCTGGTGTCTAGCTCCGACCATTTGTAACAGTCCAAGCCCATCGCTAGCAGATATCGTCCGTTTTGGCTCGCTATGTATCGCCGTCAGCCTCACGGTTTTTTAAAACGTGTATGCTAGGGAGAGGTTTCCACACCCTTATAAGGAATGTTTCGTTCCCATTTCCAACAGATGTGGAATCTTACAATCCACCTCCTTAGGGGCCTAGCGTCCCCAAACACACCGCCCGGTGTTTAGCTCTGATACCATTTGTATCAGCCTAAGCCCACCACTAGTAGATATTGTCCGCTTTGACCCGTTACATATCACCGTTAGCCTCATAGTTTTAGAGGTCTAGCGTCCTAGCTGACACACTGCCTGGTGTCTAGCTCTGATACCATTTGTAACAGCTCAAGCCTACTTCTGGTAGATATTGTCTGCATTGGCCGTATCACCGTTAGCCTCACGGTTTTTTAAATGTGTCTGCTAGGGAGAAGTTTCCACACCCTTATAAAGAATGCTTCGTTCCACTCTCCAACGGACGTTGTGGAATCTCACATGGAATGTTTTGTTCTCCATTAGTGATTGAAGAAGAAGAAGACTACTCACACAGACTGAAGATTGGTCAAGTTTCCAATGCTCGGCGACAGGCTACCCGACAAGTTCTGACTAGGAGCTCCTCTGCAGTGAATTACAATCAAACATATTCATATGAACAATCGTATGAATCCTTTCAAGTTTTGTTCTTACAAGCTAATGACGAATTTCTCTGAAGAACAAGTAATCATGCTCCAGCTACATGGATCCACAGCGTTTTCATCCCAATTAAGAACAGAATGTGGGTCTTTCAGAGCAGCTTTGATGGCCATCAGGGCTTGCACTAAAAGGGTAAAAAACTGACCTTTAGATCAATATGAACACATCCACGACCAAATAAGAACACCTCCATGAACAATACCTTCAAAGTTGACACCTTTTGCAGTAAGCAATCCATTTACAGAAGAACACCATAAGCAAAACAAGAAGAACAGGGGAAGCTCTGTTCTAATTCCCATTAGAATCATCCTTAAATGATGTTGAAAATCAAAACCCATCTCTGTTTTTATGAAGAAAGCGAGTGGAGAGCAGGTAGAAGATGATCTGAAACGCTCAACGCCACCAACTTTGAGCTGATTTGTTGGTATGTTGGTGTGTTTGTTTTATTCTTTCTTCTTTTATATGTGTTTTGGGAAAAGAATGCTAGCAGTTGAGCCTCACATGGTTGCCATATTGAACCAGGAATGCTCACTTGTTCAAAGCTTTGATGTGAGGGTGAGCGAGGGAGAGAGAAATTAGTGGTTTTTGGTGGTGAAAAGAGGAGCCAACGTGCCGGCCAGTGGCTCAGAAAAGTGGAGAAAAGCATATGGAAAAGGTAAAGGCTAAGGTTAACCAATTTGGAGATACTTTCAAAACAAAATCCCTTCAATCATGCATGAGTTTAAAGCGAGTTGTGTTCGGGAAATTCTCGGGTTTTGATAATATTTTTAAACTCTCTTGATGTGAATGTGGTAGGTGGGTCATCGAGATTTTATTTTTCATACCCACGATTTGATGTCGAATTCAAACATACGAGTATCTCGTATCTGAAGCTATATGACTATAAATTATCTTTCAATTTCAAAGAATCGAACATATTCCTACTTGAATCCATCTATTTAGGCTTCTGCATTCATCTTAATAACGTTCTTAATAACTAGTCTCGACTCTCCTTTCGAGTTATCCGGACATCTTCACGATTTTGTGCCACAGTAAAAAAATTTGATATGAGAAGAAGATTAAGAGATAAAGGAGCATATTGTTGCTCTACATGTGCCTACAAACGCGCTCGATATCTAATTTTCCCTCTCTTTTTGAGTTATTCTAACCTCTTCACAATTTCGTGTCATACTAAACAAAAACTCTCGACAAAAGAAAAAAATTTAGAGACTAAAGATCGTATTATGGCTCTACAAAGACAACAAACACTCTCGGTAGTTGTAATAGCTCGAGTCCATCACTTGCAGATACTGTCCTTTTTGACCCATTATGTATAGCCGTAAGCTTCATGATTTTATAATGTATATGCTAGGAAGAGGTTTTCACATCTTTATAAGGAATGATTCATTCACCTCTCCAACTAACGTGGGATCTCACAATCCATCCCCTTGGGGGCACAACATCCTTGCTGACACGCTGCTTTAATACCATTTGTCCGTTTTAGCCTGTTATGTATTGTTGTCAGTCTCACGGTTTTAAAACATGTCTACTAGGGAGAAGTTTCCACACCCTTANCTTAATTTTTTAATTATTTAAAACTTTAAACCCCAAAATCATTTTTTTATAATTTTATAATTTTTTTAAATAAAATTATATATATATAAAGCAAATTATTTAAAACTTTAAACCCCAAAATCATTTTTTTATAATTTTATAATTTTTTTAAATAAAATTATATATATATAAGCAAATTATTTAAAACTTTAAACCCCAAAATCATTTTTTTCTTAATTTTTTAATTTTTTTCTTAATTTTTTAATTATTTAAAACTTTAAACCCCAAAATCATTTTTTTATAATTTTATAATTTTTTTAAATAAAATTATATATATATAAAGCAAATTATTTAAAACTTTAAACCCCAAAATCATTTTTTTCTTAATTTTTTAATTTTTTTTAATAAAATTATATATATATATAAAGCAAATTATTTAAAACTTTAAACCCCAAAATCATTTTTTTATAATTTTATAATTTTTTTAAATAAAATTATATATATATAAGCAAATTATTTAAAACTTTAAACCCCAAAATAATTTTTTTTTAATTTTTTAATTTTTTAAATAAAATTATATATATATAAAAGCAAATTATTTAAAACTTTAAACCCCAAAATCATTATTTATTTATTTTTTATTTTTTTATAAAATTATATATATATATATATATATATATATAGATATAAAGCAAATTATTTAAATTGGGCTTGCTTTATTGATTCTAATGCCATTGTACTGTCCATTCCATAAACAATCCAAAAGCACTTTACTTTTAAAAGCAAAACCCAATAAAAATAAATTAAAAAATTAATTTTTTTTTATAATTTCAGTTTTTATTAAAAGCAGTGTGATCAAGATCAGACGGCTGTAGTTGAGTGAGCCTACACATTGGAATCATTCCATTNTGTGGGATCTCACAATAGCTAATCTCCGCTCTCTTTTTGAGTTATTCCAATCGTACTACTGCTCTACACAAACAACAAGCGCTCGTGATATCTAGTCTCCATGCTCGTTTTGAATTATTCCAACCTTTTCACACTCACGACTTCGTGCCATAGTGAAAACAAAATCTCGACACAAGAAAAAGGACTTAAAAGTAAATTCAAAAAATTTGAGGGACCTCTGTGAAAGTTGTTATTTACTGTGTGGGTCAGTCAGACCAATTCCTTTTTGTTGTCTGAAGGAGTGTTGGAATTGCTTTTGTTTTGGACTGTCGACTTTGGTTATCAAAAACATTCTCTCACACTAACACTTTAAACCCCAAAATCACTTTTTTTTTTTTTTTTTTTTTTTTAAAAAAAATTTTTAATTTTTTTAATAAAATCATATATATATATATATATATATAAGCAAATTATTTAAAACTTTAAACCCCAAAATCATTTTTTTCTTAATTTTTTAATTTTTTTCTTAATTTTTTAATTATTTAAAACTTTAAACCCCAAAATCATTTTTTTATAATTTTATAATTTTTTTAAATAAAATTATATATATATAAAGCAAATTATTTAAAACTTTAAACCCCAAAATCATTTTTTTATAATTTTATAATTTTTTTAAATAAAATTATATATATATAAGCAAATTATTTAAAACTTTAAACCCCAAAATAATTTTTTTTTAATTTTTTAATTTTTTAAATAAAATTATATATATATAAAAGCAAATTATTTAAAACTTTAAACCCCAAAATCATTATTTATTTATTTTTTATTTTTTTATAAAATTATATATATATATATATATATATATATAGATATAAAGCAAATTATTTAAATTGGGCTTGCTTTATTGATTCTAATGCCATTGTACTGTCCATTCCATAAACAATCCAAAAGCACTTTACTTTTAAAAGCAAAACCCAATAAAAATAAATTAAAAAATTAATTTTTTTTTATAATTTCAGTTTTTATTAAAAGCAGTGTGATCAAGATCAGACGGCTGTAGTTGAGTGAGCCTACACATTGGAATCATTCCATTTGGTGTGTAAAAGGTATTTGACCTAAGTCAACTAATGTTGCTATCCCTTTTCATCCCAATATTCGGTATTTTTTAAAAGATAGCTTAGTCGAGGTCGAGAAAGATCACTTTACGGTTCTGTACACACCATAGTTTTAGTATATTCGAAGGATTCTTAGCCACTAAACAGATTCACGACTCAGTAGCACGTGAACTCGCTCCTTATGCCATTAGTTTCAATGTATCGAAAAATCTGGACTGAAGATTAGCAACCCTGATTCCAAAATGTCGGTATAGGTTAAAAAAGAAAACTTGATTCCAAAATATCGAAAATCTAGATTGAAGATCACATACCCTCGTTTCAAAATAGTGTAAATCTGGACCGAAAATCATTTCCCTGTATCAAAAAAAAAATTATAAGAAAATAAAGATTATATCATTTATATAAATTAAAATTATGATTTAATTATATTAAAAATGTAGGGTAAAAATTGCTACAAATAATTAAATTATTAAATTGAAAAATATATATGTAGAATATAGAGACATTAATTAAAGTTAGAAAGAAATAATAAGAAAAGGAGAAAAATAAAGTCGAAATAATTCATTTTAAAAGGGATGACGGTCCAAATTATTGAAATTAACAAATAATTGAATTGCTTTATTTATTTATTTATAGTGAAGTTGATAATTAAATTTATATTTTTAAATAAGCTTAGTTGATTCGATGTTAGGTTAATATTTCCACAAAATAAAGAGATTGTCTAACAAGCAGTCCCACCGTTAATAGATATTGTCCACTTTGACCTGTTACGTATCGTCGTTAGTCTCACGGTTTTTAAAATGCATTTGTTAGGGAGCGATTTCCATACCCTTTGGCCCGTTACGTATCGTTGTTAGTCTCACGAATTTTAAAACGCGTTTGTTAGGGAGATGTTTCTATACCCTTATAAGGATTGATTCGTTCTCCTCTCCAACCGACGTGGGATCTAACAATCCACTCTTATTGGAGACTTAACGTCCTCGTTGGCACACTGTCCGATGTTTGGCTGTGACACCATTTGTAACATCCCAAACCCACCACTAACAAATATTGTCCAATTTAACCCATTACGTATCGTTATCAGTATAACAGTTTTTAAAATACGTTTGCCAAGGTCAGGTTTCCACACTTTATAAGGAATGTCTCGTCATCACTACATAAACGGATATCAGAGTTTTAGATACCTAAAATCTAAGACATCAACCGAGCATCAATACAACTTTTAACAAAACCGACTTCTTATAAAACCCTAATCACGAATAGAATGTGATGGAATTGGACGTGGACGTTTTCGTGATAGCTTTACTTCCACCAACTTGTTAGAGAAGACCTTGAAAGACATTTATGCATGTAATGCACCAAACTCCCAAATCACTGCCCAATTATTATTCCCTTTTCATTTCAATTTCAACATTTTCTTATCAACAATCTGTACAAAACCCTAATCATTTTGTCTAATGCCTTTATTTATTTATTTATTTATTTATTTATTTATTTATTATTATTATTATTATTATTATTTTTACACTAAACTTTTTTTATTTAAAAAATAAGTTTGTATTTTCAAATGTTTAATTAATATCATTTAATTTCTTTTAAAAAAAATTAAAAAAATATCTCTACCGCTATTATTATATTTAAATGATACGTAGCATTAACCTTCTATATATATTTATATTTATATTTTGAAAGTTATTTTTTCATTATTCACAATCCAATATATTTTTAAATTAAAATTTAATAAAGTTTCGATAATAATCATATTGAAATTATTTTAAAAAAATAATCGTCATAATAATAAAAATAATAATAATAATTAAAAAAAAAAATGCAAAAGGGTTGAGCTTTTTTAGTCCTATCAAAACTAAAGGGGAAAAGAAAGACACAGCCTAGCTGCCTTTTTAAATCCTTTTGGTGAGATGTGACAAAAGGCACAACTTTGCTTTGGTTTTAAGACCCAAATAAAATAAAATAAAATAAAAATTTACACGCATTTAATTAAAAGGTGTGTGACACATAATGTTTTTGCACACACTTTCTCGTAAATTTTGATTTAAAGTTAAAAATTAATTGGACACTTACGAGATATGTTTGTCTATCTAAATCTTAAAATAAAATAAAATAAAAATTTACACGTATCTAATTGAAATATGTGTGAAAGACAATGTTTTTGCACACGCTTTATCGGAAATTTTGATTTAAAGTTAAAAATTAATTGGACACTTTCAAGATATGTTTGTCGATCTAAATCTTAATGATTTGAAGTTAATGGAACTTAATTTTAATTAAATTATTGTTAAAAAAGTAATTAAAATATACCAGAATTTTTTTCAACATGAACGAAAATTGGGTCAAGTACGAAAATTAAAAAAACTAGTGTGGCTGCTGGGATTCGCGTCCAGGTCTCCACGGCCACAACGTGGAATTCTTACCACTAAACTNGTAAAATGAGATTTTAAATGGGCTTTGCACAAGTAATTGATGGGCCTCTTTCGGCTGAAACGGAGCATTTAATTGATTAAAAATACTAGTGTGGCTGCTGGGATTCGAGCCCAGGTCTCCACGGCCACAANCGTTGATATACATTGGGTCAAGTAGGCCGAAGATGGGCCTCTTGTTTCACTGTAAAATGAGATTTTAAATGTGCAAAGGGCCTCTTGTTTCACTGTAAAATGAGATTGTAAAATGAGATTTTAAATGGGCTTTGCACAAGTAATTGATGGGCCTCTTTCGGCTGAAACGGAGCATTTAATTGATTAAAAATACTAGTGTGGCTGCTGGGATTCGAGCCCAGGTCTCCACGGCCACAACGTGGAATTCTCACCACTAAACTACAGCCACTTTGATGCCAACTTTCGTTCATATATTTATTTATTTACTATATTTTTAACGTTTTAAAAAGAAGATCTGTTACCCGGCTTTCAAGCTTCAGCGCGGGAGAGGGCGAGGCGAAAAGGTCTGGTTTCGAATCAGTTGGTGCTCTCAAGTGTTCTCCCTCCTTCTCCATCGGATCATTCGATCTCTTCACTTTACCGTCACTGAGTTACTTTAAGGATCGCATGTTCCTTTGAGGATTCTTGTTCAAGCTTTTTGCCGTATCCGTATGTATCTAAATTTCTATGTCAATAGACCTTGGCTACGTTTGCCTTCTGCTTCATTTCGTGAATGTTCTCTCAGTCTTTGCTTGATACTCTAGGAGGAAGGTTCTTTAATCTGTACAACGCTTACTTCGTGGATATTTAGTTTTCTTCGTCAATACCGCGAAAATTGGAGAGTGAACCAAAAAATTGCACCAATTATCTGCTGGTTCTTTAGTTTTATCCTTTTAGTTATTGGTTTTTGTCTTTGAAATTGATTTAGTTCCTGAAAAAGTGAAAGAAATGGGCTATATCGGGGTACATGGCGAGGCGGCTCTACTAAGATACTAGTGCCGTGGTGAGGATCACTCTTATGTGGCCTAATATGTCTTGCAACCCTTCCGGAGCCATTTCGTGAATCTCTTTCCTCTTTGGATGCCGTAAGTGTTTCATCTTCTTGGTTACACGAACTTGCGAATTTATTTAAGCTGACGCGATCGCATTTCATGACGTTGCTGTATGTTTTCCTTTAATTCAAATTAATTGCTTGCTTTATATAATTCTTTAACATATAAATCCAGGTTGGGTCTGACGATTCTCATTTAGTTTTTTATGGATCTCGTTCAGATTTGATAAGTCTTTAGCATATAATTGTTTCTCTTGTCATTTTAATGAATTTTGCTCCTGAATTTTGGAAATGGCTCTTTTCCACCGAGCAACGCTGACATCTTCTGCTCTCTGTTTGTCTCGGAGGACCTCTTCAGCCCAAACATGGTGAATTGATCTTACATCTAGTACTGATTTGTCATTTCTACCTCCAATTTGATGGAATTGCTCTTCATATATGTACTATTTTATGTCAGATAGCTTTTGCTGGATTCATGTTTTTGGTCACGTCTGCTCAGCTTGGCTATGTGAGGGTCAATCAATCTGACTATATTAATTATTTTTAGGAACTTAACTATTTTCATAGTGGAAGTAGCGTTTCTGTATTATTTTTGCAATAAGTTGCCCAATTTTGTTCAAACGGAGCACAGAAAATTAAAATGTGGATTCAAGAAGTTTGTATCCTGATTCATTTGTATGTCATGGAAAATTGATATGTTGTGGAATCGTTTTCTGCAAGAAGCTACCGATAATTACCAACGTTGAGAATTTCTCACTTTTCACGTATTTTCTACTTTTTGCACAAGGTACATTCGCCTCATCTGGATTCAGCTACACCAAGATGGGTTCATCTATCCCATGGGTTTCTCCTTTTCTTATATCAGATTCGATTGGTTCTTATTCATTTTCTACAATGTTTCCCTTGTGCTTTGCTTTAATGTATGAATTGTTGGAGTTCACTCTCGTGCTAGACTTTTGATGTTGTTGATGGAAAACAAGCATTGGGGGAACATTTTGATCATGGTGATCTGCCTCTTCATATATATATATATATATATATATATATATATATATATATATATTCTTGACACTTTTGAGCATGTGTTGGGAGATCCCACATCGATTGGAGAGAGAGGAGCGAGTGCCAGCGAGGACGCTGGGCCCTGAAGGGGTGGATTGTGAGATCCTACATCGGTTGGAGAGAGGAACGAAACATTTTTTATAAGGATGTGAAAACCTCTCTCTAACAGACGCGTTTTAAAATTTTTGAGGGGAAGCTCAAAAGGGAGCTAGAGAAAACAATATCTGCTGGTGGTGAGTTTTGGCTGTTACATGTGAAATGGATATTGACAGATGACATGCTCTCCTTTCCATACAGCTTTTCTCAGGATGTGATACACTTGCATGTGCGGTTTGTATCTTCGTCCTTCGTCTTCAATTCATCATTTTGAAGTACCTGCAGTGCCATTTTCTGAAAGTTCTTGTTTTCTTTTCAGTTTGAATCCTTAGCTTTTGGAGTCACTGTCGCGTGTGGAATGAATATTTTTTCCTTGTAGGTTATTGCAGCCATTCCTTCTTATGTATGGAGCTACGTGGGAACAGCAAGTAGTCAGTAGTCAGAGTGAGTATTGGTACGTTCTTTTACCCCTACAGACCCTATGGAGTTCAGAAGTATAAATTTCAGGAAATTGGAAGTAATTTGATAATGGCTTCTTAGTTAATTGTTGAAAGCTTTAGCTGATTCTTTAAACTACATCATGTATTAAATCTACTTGTACGCATTATAATCTTTTTTTTTTTTCCTTTTTTAAATGTTTAGTCCAATATAGATTTGCAGACTGTTGACTTCTTTTTTCTTTCTTCCATTCTGCTTATTCTACTACTTTCTATGCACTTATTTCACCAACACTCTAATTCTTCCTACTACAAATGGACCCACAGAGGGTCTATCTATCTCATTTTTTTGCAGCTTTTGTGGGTAAAAGTCCTACTTCTCTTTTCATTCTCCACTTCTTTTCTTACGATCAGCATCCTTGATCTCTGTAAGAAGCAATTATGATTTTGTTTCTTAACTTTCCAGGTGCTCAAGGTTAAGCTCAACCACTTGGAAAATCCTTACCATATTTAAGCTGGGTTCCATTGCTTCCAGGTTAATATCTTCATCATTTGCTTGCTTGTTACATTTAGCACACACTAATCTGCTCTTAAATCTATGTATGTCAAGCAACATATCTAAATCTTTGGTACTCAATTGTACCTTTTTTTTTTTTATTTTCCACGGCCACCTACTTGCCAACAGTTTTTTAAACATTGCCAAATATATTTTCATTTGGATAAATTTCTGAACGGTTAAATTTGAACATGTTTGTAAAATTCTGAAGAAATTTTTGTTTCTAAGTAAGACTTTTTTTACTGATTCCGTAGTAAATTGATTGGTTTGCTTGACCTGGAGTGTCTGCTCTGCTTGATTACTGCCGGTTTTTTCATTTCCTTATAATAGTTAATTGTGGTCAAAGCCTTATATTTATTCTTTTGAATGTCAGATGTTGCACTGAGCGGTGCTGTGATGTTGCTACAGGCAGCTTTTTGGTGCTATTGCCACTGTTTTATTTAAATAAGCAGCCAATCTATTAAAATCATTAGCAGTAATTTGCCATTAAATGCTAGATAATATATCTGGAAAGATGGTTTCGTGGGCGTACAGAAATCAGAACTAAACATTTTCTTGAAGCCTAAGCTCACACACAGCTTACAATTAGTGAAAGAAAGTTAGATTGTGTGAGATTACACGTCAGTTGGGGAAGAGAACGAAGCATTCTTCATAAGAGTGTGGAAATCTCTCCCTAGTAGACACGTTTTAAAAGCTTTGAGAGCAAGCAGGACAATATCTGCTAATAATAGACTTGGGCGGTTACAAATTTAATTTGCAATACGAAGTGATTTTGTGCAGTGTGGAGTCGGTCGTCTATGAGGTTGTTCAGGCTAGAAAAGGAAGTATGTTACTGGCATTTGCAATGGTAATAGCTTACAAGGGGCAATTCGGCAATTCTATTTTTCCAATATTCTTCCTTACTATATATCTTCCCACTTTCGTGGTTATTTAACACTGGCATTGTTTTCTTCTCAGCTGTACCCATTTGCAGTACCCCTTGGTAGAAACCTGGCTTGGTATGATCTGGAGCTATTGAAATCAAACAATTTGATAGCTTGTGGCTTTGTTTTCTCTTTCACATGAAATAAGGTATCAATCAACCATATCCATCTCCTCTATGTAGATTTGTACATCGAATCCTAGAGAAGTCTCTGAGTTTTCTTCTTGTGAACATATTAAACAGCTAAATTATGTGGTTTATCTACATCTGTACTTATTATTGTGTAGGATTTGAAACGTCCAAATCGAATCACTCAATTCTGAGTAAATGAATAAAATGCGATTCAGCCATTTGATCTATGATCACAGAGACTTGGGAAGCATCATCCAATGGAAATAGAGCACGTCAGACAGCAAAGGTACATTTCTTAGAGCATGTAATTTAAACTTAATCATGAGCACATTCAAATTAAATAAAAAAGTAAGACAATCTTTGTTGTTTTATCAAGACACGATATGTTCATAATCATGCATAAATATTGAAAGTGACAATCCCATCAACTCCTTGGTTAAAGCTTATGAGTTACATAAACAATAGCAAAATTATTAATTAAGGGAAGTCCATAGGGACATCATCATTACCAAATGCATTTTTTTTTTTTTTTTTTTCTGCAAGTATTGTATGAAACTAGACTACCCATTTTTTGTTTATTAAAAATTTTAAATCCTAAAATTTAAAGGATTTTGTATTAGGTAGAGTTTTATTTGTATTATTATGATGTAATAATAATTGTTCAAGTATAATCTGACATAGATTCAGGGTCTTTTAGTACTGAAAAATATTGAGAAATCTAAATTAATGTTAATTTAGTATTGTAAAGATAATTATTGCATCATTGTTCATGCATTAACAAATTCACAACCTGGAAAATGAGATAATAGTGTGGCAATAAATTTGAGGGTTCATTATCTAGTATGGGGGAAGGGGGGAGGGGGTAACGGCAGGGAGAATATAGAATGTGATCATGCATGGCATGTGAAGGAAGGGAGTGGGACCTACTTGGGGGCAATGGAATTTTAAAGAGTGGACCCACATGTTGAGCACCGTTGGATTGAATCGAGTATGATGGTAATGATTTGAGACACGTGGCGGAAATCTAGTGAGGATGACAACGTGTGGGACCATGTCTCGAAATGTAATGATTGTGTGTTGGAAAAAATACCTCCTCCTCCTTCCCTTTCCAAACTCCACTCCCAATTCTTTACATTTTCCCTTTTTTTCTTTAGTTTTTNATATCTTCCCACTTTCGTGGTTATTTAACACTGGCATTGTTTTCTTCTCAGCTGTACCCATTTGCAGTACCCCTTGGTAGAAACCTGGCTTGGTATGATCTGGAGCTATTGAAATCAAACAATTTGATAGCTTGTGGCTTTGTTTTCTCTTTCACATGAAATAAGGTATCAATCAACCATATCCATCTCCTCTATGTAGATTTGTACATCGAATCCTAGAGAAGTCTCTGAGTTTTCTTCTTGTGAACATATTAAACAGCTAAATTATGTGGTTTATCTACATCTGTACTTATTATTGTGTAGGATTTGAAACGTCCAAATCGAATCACTCAATTCTGAGTAAATGAATAAAATGCGATTCAGCCATTTGATCTATGATCACAGAGACTTGGGAAGCATCATCCAATGGAAATAGAGCACGTCAGACAGCAAAGGTACATTTCTTAGAGCATGTAATTTAAACTTAATCATGAGCACATTCAAATTAAATAAAAAAGTAAGACAATCTTTGTTGTTTTATCAAGACACGATATGTTCATAATCATGCATAAATATTGAAAGTGACAATCCCATCAACTCCTTGGTTAAAGCTTATGAGTTACATAAACAATAGCAAAATTATTAATTAAGGGAAGTCCATAGGGACATCATCATTACCAAATGCCAACTATATATCAACTTAAGTCGAAGTTGCCTTTTTTTTTTTTTTTTTTTTTTTTTTTTTTTTTTTTTTTTTTTTTTTTTTNTAAACTAATGTTTTGTCAAACAATTTGTTTTGTGCATTCCAATAATGTAAAATGCTCGCGCGTGTATGGAGCGTGCGACTTTTACTATTATGATCCCTAATCTTCTACCTTTTCCTATGCTCTAAAGTACCATCCTTAGGAGTATGTTGTATGATGCTATTTTTCGTTACTGAATACTATATTTTATGTGGGAAGAGAAATATTTGAGGTCCTACAAGTGGCTTTGTGAAAAAATTTTAACATTATTTCTGTGGGGCTGATCTTTCATTTATTAATTTTAAAAAGGCTTATGAAATTATTCTTTTTTTTTTTTTTTTTTTTCTGCAAGTATTGTATGAAACTAGACTACCCATTTTTTGTTTATTAAAAATTTTAAATCCTAAAATTTAAAGGATTTTGTATTAGGTAGAGTTTTATTTGTATTATTATGATGTAATAATAATTGTTCAAGTATAATCTGACATAGATTCAGGGTCTTTTAGTACTGAAAAATATTGAGAAATCTAAATTAATGTTAATTTAGTATTGTAAAGATAATTATTGCATCATTGTTCATGCATTAACAAATTCACAACCTGGAAAATGAGATAATAGTGTGGCAATAAATTTGAGGGTTCATTATCTAGTATGGGGGAAGGGGGGAGGGGGTAACGGCAGGGAGAATATAGAATGTGATCATGCATGGCATGTGAAGGAAGGGAGTGGGACCTACTTGGGGGCAATGGAATTTTAAAGAGTGGACCCACATGTTGAGCACCGTTGGATTGAATCGAGTATGATGGTAATGATTTGAGACACGTGGCGGAAATCTAGTGAGGATGACAACGTGTGGGACCATGTCTCGAAATGTAATGATTGTGTGTTGGAAAAAATACCTCCTCCTCCTTCCCTTTCCAAACTCCACTCCCAATTCTTTACATTTTCCCTTTTTTTCTTTAGTTTTTTTTTTTTTTTAATAAAAATTTAAATTTAAATTTTTTTTTTATATTTGTTCTTGTTTATTTTCTCAAATTAACTATTTTTCAACTCGTGAATTTTCAATAAATATGTGAATTCATTGGTTTTGATCTTGCCCCTCCCCCCAAAAGAATGTTTCTATATTTAATTTTAAATACAAAAATAAGAATTTTATTTAAAGGGTAAAAATATAGTTTCTTCTTTTTCTAGTACAAGTCTTTCACTAGTATATATTGTTTTCTTTGTGATTTTCGCTCATCAAAGGATTTCCTTTACTAGGAGATATTGTTCTTTTTGAGATTTCTCTCTAATGACTTTCCTTCAAGGTTTTAAAAAACATTTGATAGGAGAGAAGTTTTTATAAGAATACTTCGTTCCTCTCTATAATCGACATGGGATCTTACAATCCATCTCGTTAAGGTCATCGTCTTTGTTGGCACATTTACTGATGATTGACTCTGATACCATTTATAATAGCTTAAGTCCACCTAGATTTTAAAACAAAAACATTTTCAATTTTTTCATCAATTTTTATGGTAAAATTTTGCATTTTTTATATTGATTGTGACACTTCAAACATACCCACTTCTGACATTGTTGTAATTAATCAACACTCAAAGAGGTAAAGATAATAGAACCTTAAAAACATCTCTGATTTCATTAACAACTCCACTTTGCTTTTAATTTTTTCACGTGGAAGGTTATCCAACACGCAAGCTTTGATGGCGATGGAACAGCAAGGTGGCATCAAGAGCAGAGCGAGACTGGAGACACGCCCAGCCCGAATGATTGATGATTCTTTTGCCGTACGATTTGAAGACTTTGTTCCCACTAGATCTCGGGCGCAGGATGAAACACTGGACCCTGCAGCAGAGTAGAGGACCCCCAGAAGAAAACACCACCACCTTCTTCTTCTTCTTCTTCTTCTTCGAAGCCATTCACTTCCCCTGCAGAAAAGCAATAATGGGCTGCACAGAATAGTGCTTCCTTTTCGTCACTTTTCTTTTCCCTTCACTTTCATGTGCCTACAAATCGTGATTTTTACGTCTCCCTCGCTCTAGACTAGAAAGTTTTACATTTCTAGTGCTCCCAAAGTCAAAACTTTTGCAATCTCTGTCTCTGTTTACCTTTTATGCTGTGAAGCTTTCAACCCAGTTTCTCTTTTTTCATGAATCCCAGTTGATTTAGCCTAATTTTCTTGTCTCTTCTCCTTTGACTATCTATCAGCCCATCAACGAAGCAGCTGCCATGGGAGACAGAGGAAAGGCTCTGGAAGTTTACAGCAACGACATGGACTTCTATTCAACTGCTTCTGAATTCCTCTGTAAGAAACACATTTCCTCTTCCTCTGTTGGAGTATGTGCTGATTGCTTAAAAGATCGGTTGATCAAACTGGTTTGTTCTGATTGTGGCGAGCAGAGGCTCTCCTCTTGCTCCTGCTCTGAAATCTCATCTAATCGAAATTCTTGTACGTTGGAAGTAGGAAGTGTTGGGAGAGTTTCGTTTTTGATAGAGAATGAGAGAAATGGCGTTTCGTTGTTGGGTTTGATGAAGCCCAAGATTGAGAAAAGGGAGGAGGTTGTGCTGCTAGAGAGAAGCAGTAGTAGCTGTGTGGAGATTAAGAAGAGTGGGTTTTGGAGGATCGGGAAATTTTTCAGGAAGAAGAGGGAGAAGGGATCTGGGTTTGATGAAAAGAGTGATATTTGTATGGTTGATTACATGGGTGTGTCCAGGTCTAGATCTCTCTGTAGTTTTCGTGGTGGTGGGTTTCTCGGGTCGGAGGACGGCGGAGACATGGTGGTTTCCGGTGGCCGGAGCTCGATTTCTGGTGCTAGAACTTCGAGTGTTAATGGAGGACTCGTCTGTGATTCCGCTAGAAGAAGTGGATTCAGCGAAACAGAGCCAAGAAAAAGTGGTTTTGAGAGTGATCACAGAGAATGTGGGAATTACGAAAGCGATCATAATGGGTTTAGTTTAGCAAACAGGCGTGTTTTCTCTCTAAAAGAGAGCGATTTTAATGGAACGGACGAATCTGGGTTCATAGATTTCAAGCTGGATTTCACCTCAGAAACAAAGCCAGAGTACTCTGTTCCCAAAACAGGCATCGGAGCCGGAGGAGGATTGGGTTTGGGCCCTCTCTCAAACCCCAACTCTTCATTTAGAAGCACGAGAGCTTTTGACACGGCGGCGGCGCATGAATGCAGCAGAGGGCTGTCCAATGGCGGCGGAGGCTCCTGCAGGATAACTGTGAGTGACAGAGGGATAAAGAAGGGGAGGAAAAGCTTGAAAGCATTGAAATGGCTGTTCAAGCATTCACCAAACTGGGCAAACGCAACACCGAGGAAGGAGGAAGATTTGATATCTCAAGCTTGAATTCAGTAAGAACAAATGAAAGTTTCTTTCTTTGTTATCTTTTTCTGTGTTTCTGCCATCTTTACGAATATAGTTGGTAATTGTTCTAAAGTTCTTAAGCCATTCGTGTTGTCTGCTCAAAACCTTTTCGTTTCTTTTGGGAGTCTGTGTGAATGTCTGTTTTGGTTTTAGAGCATAAAACATTGCGTAGACAAAGACGAGGAATGGAAGAGAGAATGTCTCGTTATTAGTGACAGTTTATAAAAAAAATGAAAAACAATTACTTTTTTAAAAAAATTAAATTAACATATTACAGTTGCAGAGATTAATTATCTAAATGCATGAAGTTTACTCAATTCTAAAGCTTGATCATGAAATAATTTTGACAAAGATTAGATTTTTGCAAATGGGAAAGCTAAATATTTGTTCGATTATAAATGGTTTGGTTTCACCACGATAAATCTTTTAATATATCATAAATATATAATAGAGTATTAATTGGGCCGGTAACAATTCAAGCTTACCATTGATAAATATTGTTCGGTTTGATTCGTTACGTATCGTTGTGAGTCTTACATTTTTACAACGTGTTTGTTGAGGAGAGGTTTTACACTCTTATAAGGAATGTTTCGTTCCTTTCTCACAATCCATATCCCTTAGGAGCCTGCATCCTCACTAGCACATCCCATGGTGTTTGATTGGATTTTTCTCGCTTTGGCCCGTTACATATCACAGTCAGCCTCATGGAAACGCATCTGTTAGGGAGATGTTTTCACACCCTTGTAAAGAATGTTTTGATCCACTCTCCAACCGACGTGAGATCTCACAAGACCACTTTGATGAATGAGAATGGCAGCGTAGACTTCATCTTCGTGGACATGGAAAATCCTATAGTATAACATAACTATATAACAGATCGTAAGAGGGCAGGGACATAAAATATAATCAACGGTCTTCGATTCCATTTAGGTATCAAAATAAATCTCTTCCAACTTTCTCGTCCATGTACCTATATGTTGAGAATCCAGTAAATCCATGTCACGTTGAGAATCCAGTAAATCCATGTCGGTGATGTTATTTTGTCTACATATAAATAAATTTATACTCGATCTCTCCCAATTCAAGCTTTTTTTTATTTATTTATTATTTTATTTATTGTTTTTTATTTTTATTTTTTATGGACGACTCTTTAATAATTTGTTTGCAAATAAATTATAATTTTTATGAAAAAGATATTAAAGCATATAATCAATTACAAATTTGTTTTTCTTATTATATATTTGTAATTATAATTTTTTAATAGTTTTTTCTGAAACATTTTTATTATAAATAAGCTAAAAAAAAAAAAAAAAACTCCCAACTAACTCGAAAAAATTCATTTTAACAATATTTAAAGTATGGAGTATTAAGAGAGTACATTCAACTCAAACTAATCCAACCTAAATTATATTGGTTGGATTGGATTGAATTAGTATTTCAGGTTAGGTTGGGTTAATTTTCAGAACCCGAATAGATTTGGTTACACTAACAAAATTTATTAACGAAAAAAAAAAGAATTTTACAAGATTTATTTCCTTTTTTAAACTAAACAAAATATTGTAAAAAGAAAAATCGGAAAAATCCCTAAAACTACTAAAACGTGAATTGGTTAAATTACGTATCCGTTTTTATCGTTGACTGTTTTCCACGTTTTCAGAGTCAAACGGTCTTCAGAGCCGTTGCCCCCCATCGCCAGCTGTATCGGCCCCTTCACACGGATCATATATATATATCTCTCCCTCACTCGCACTCTCTTCTTCAGCACATTCTCACACTCGAATCAGAACGCTCCCATCAACGGCCTCTTCCCTTTTGAACGTTCGTTGCGGAAACCAAACGCTAGATAATTACCAAGCAATCGGAGGAAGAGAGAGCAGAATCGAAAGAAGTTTCTCGCCTCCTCTTGATGATGAAAAATCAAGGTAATGCAACTTAATTTCAACCTAATCTGTTCTGGATTTGAAATTTTAAGGGCACATCCGGCTATTAGGGTTTAGGGGTTTATTGAAACTTTTCGTGGTTTCGATTACGGAGGATTAGGGCGTTTTTAGTAGGTTCATTGTTCGTTTCCATGGTAACGTGATTATTGTCTTGGACTCTTCGTTTCATTCCCCGTCATCTTCTATCTCTTCTCTGTGTGGGGACAAATCTGATATTCAAATTTATGTGTTGGCAGAAGAGAGGAGGACGAGGAACTCTTATGTCATTGCGATTGGTTCCGATAACAGGAGGGGAAGAACAAAGCAGTTTCTCTTTATGAAGCGATTACTTGGGCAAAAGAAAAGCAGTTGGTCCTGTCATGGAGGCCGGTGGGATTTTTGCATCTACTAGAAATACTGGTATGATTCCAAGCCCAAGGATGTGAAGTTGAATTTAAGTTTTATTTTTATTATTTGTTGGCTGTGAAGTTGTGATTTGTAGCTTTAGCTGCTTTATTGGTCTTCGGTTTTACAAATCTTGAAAAAAGATGTACTGAAAGTAAATGATGAATCAAAAAGCCTAATATCGTGAAAGTCGTTTTTCTTTAAGGAACAAGTTCTGCAGGTCCCTCCCTTGCTCAATGAAGAACCATGGAATTACTGTCCTTTTATCTTCCATAAGTTCTTCACACCATATTTTTTGAGGCCATAGCGTGCAGCAATTAAGAAAATTCCAAAATGTAATTGTTGCTAGCTTGGGTTGCAATGAAATAAACTATATTAAAGAATATAGAATCTTATCGGCACAGTTACCATCCTCTCTGTCGAGCCAATTTAGACCATGCTTCTTATAGAACTTAGTCAGAATTTATGGAAAAACAGTTGCCTTGTATTGTATTTAGTGCCGGTATGAGGATATATGGCTTTTTCCTGTTGGGATTTGCATGTGATTTCAACATAAATATAGGGTTTTACTTCAATTTTTGCACTCATTAGTCGTAAGCCCTCATAGTTGAGTTGAGTGGCAGTTTCAAAGCTAGCCAACACAGTTGAGACTGAGGCCGAGGTTAACTTGTTGTTATCTACATTCATATTTATGATTGATGAAATTCGTTAGGTTGAATCATTTTTCTTTTCAACCACTAAAGTTTTTGAGAATGAGCTTTCAGGTTTTGAATTTGCTCTTATGAACATTCCTCTAGGTCATGAACGATATGAGAGATATACTAGTGCCTGGGTCAATTTTTGAGACTCATTTGAGTCCAGGACAAAGTGATTGAAGTCAAAGGTACTTTCTTTGTTCAACTTAATGATTTGTCTGAATTGAAGAACAATGCATAATTATTTTTTCATTATTCATACAGGACGGTCCGGTTCATGTAAAGTCTGTTGTAAACAATAAATATAACCACACAACCCACTAAGGTAAGCCATTGCTTTAACAAAAATAGTTAATGTTTCCCTTCTAATGGTTTCAAATTATCTGTAATTATTGCTCATATTTCCTTTGCTAATGGAGAAGATTTTGATTAATAAATATGTTGTGAAAATTTCAGATGGAAATTGAGGACATAGATGGAGATAACAAAGTTGAGGTCAAGGAATACAACTCCGGTTGCTACTTTCAACATTCTTGGTAAGAAATTTTCTATTTGACATCATAAACTACCTTATGCGTGGACTAGATCTCACGAGAATTACGTTATTGGCAATGTTGTGGTCTTAATAAGGTTAGGTTCCTATTCCTATATTTAATCTTTATTATATCTTTGTTTTTTCTTTTTGATGTTCCTTGTGTTCTACTAATAATATCATGTTTTTGGTTCAAGAGTACGATTAAATTACATTTTCTGTTTTCTGGGTGTTTTAGGGAGTTAGTGAATTTCTTTATTGTCTAAAGAGTTCTTGTGGTTCTCTTTCAATTGGAAATATTGATTGAGCAACTAAGTTAGGAGGTTTAGGGTTAAGTGAGAAAAATGGGCTGTAAAGATTTGTAAATTGGAGGAATCCCTAAGATGATGGGACAAAGGCACTTCTTAGATTCGTCGTCGATGGGTTTCCATGATGAATTAAATGAAAATTTAACATTAGGTATTATGCACATAAAGAAGAACTTTATCATAAAGGTATGATGCAAGAAGGAACAAAAGAAGAGATTAAGGTTTATAAGGACATGTCGGAGAAGGAAGAACATAATTAAGGAAAATTAAACAAGACAATGAAAGAATATCGAACTTCCCAGATTGAAAGATATTTAGAGGAGGAGAATTTGTAGATTAAGACCCGGAAGGTTAAGGGGCCGATGAGAATTTGTAGATTAAGACCTGGAAGGTTAAGGGGCCGATAGAAGAGATGAAGGTTTATAAGGACATGCCGGAGAAGGACCAACTATAAAGGTACCCTCAATAAACTTGGAAGGACATACCTAGTAACAATTACAACAAGTCAAGCTAAGAATAGCGAACTTGGAGTTTGTAAGCCTCCCTAATTTAAGTTAGGTCAAGGTTTAAGGGATCCAGGAAAGGATTAAAACCAAAAAAAGATAAGGGGCGAATAGGGAACTTTTAAGTTGGTCAAGGTTTAAGGGATCCAAGGAAAGGATTAAAACCCAAAAAAAGGATAAGGGGCGAATAGCTAACTTTCCGGTTCCGGAAAGGATTAAGGGTCTGAAAGAAGACCCAAAGATCCCTAATAAGTTTAAGGATCCAAGGTTTAAGGAGGTCTGAAAGAAGACCCAAAGAAGGTCAAGGGTTTGAAAGAAGACCCAGTTTAAGGATCCAAGGAAAGGATTAAGAGTCTGAAAGAAGACCCAACCCAAAGAGGGTCAAGGGTCTGAAAGAAGACCCAAAGAGGATCAAGGGTCTGAAAGAAGACCCAAAGTCCTAAGGGTCTGAAAGAAGACCCAAAGAGGATTAAGAGGATTAAGGGTCTGAAGGAAGACTTCGCCTAATAAGTTTAAGTTGGTCAAGGTTTAAGGATCCAAGGAAAGGATTAAGGTCTGAAAGAAACCCAGAGAGGATTAAGGGTCTGAAAGAAACCCAAAGAGGATTAAGGGTCTGAAGGAAGACTTCGCCTAATAAATTTAAGTTGGTCAAGGTTTAAGGATCCAAGGAAAGGATTAAGGGTCTGAAAGAAACCCAAAGAGGATTAAGGGTCTGAAAGAAGACCCAGAGAGGATTAAGGGTCTGAAAGAGGACCCAAAGAAAGAAGGACCCAAAGAGGATTAAGGGTCTGAAAGAAGAACCAAAGAGGATTAAGGGTCAGAAAGAAGACCCAAGAGGATTCCAAAGAGGATTAAGGGTCAGAAAGAAGACCCAGAGAAGATTAAGGGTTTGAAAGAAGATCCAGAGAGGAGGATTAAGGGTCAGAAAGAAGACCCAGAGAAGATTAAGGGTTTGAAAGAAGATCCAGAGAGGATTAAGGGTCTGAAAGAAGACCCAGAGAGGATTAAGGGTCTGAAAGAAGACCCAAGACCCAAAGAAAGAAGGACCCAAAGAGGATTAACAGGGTTAAGGGTCTGAAAGAAGACCCAAAGAGGATTAAGAGGATTAAGGGTATGAAAGAAGACCCAAAGAGGATTAAGGGTCTGAAAGAAGACCCAAGAGGATTAAGGGTCTGAAAGAAGACCCAAAGAGGATTAAGAGGATTAAGGGTCAAGGGTCTGGAAGAAGACCCAAAGAGGGTCAAGAGTCTGAAAGAAGACCCCAAGAGGATTAAGAGGATTAAGAGGATTAAGAGGATTAAGGGTCAAGGGTCTGAAAGAAGACCCAAAGAGGGTCAAGGGTCTGAAAGAAGACCAGACCCAAAGAGGGTCAAGGGTCTGAAAGAAGACCCAAAGAGGATTAAGGGTCTGAAAGAAGACCCAAGAGGATTAAAGGTCTGAAAGAAGACCTAAAGAGGATTAAGAGGATTAAGGGTCAAGGGTCTGAAAGAAGACCCAAAGAGGGTCAAGGGTCTGAAAGAAGACCCAAGAGGATTCCAAAGAGGATTAAGGGTCTGAAAGAAGACCCAAAGAGGGTCAAGGGTCTGAAGGAAGACCCTAAGAGGGTCAAGGGTCTGTAGGAAGACCCAAAGAAGGTCAAGGGTCTGAAAGAAGACCCAAAGGGGATTAAGAGAATTAAGGGTCTTAAAGAAGACCCAAAGAGGATTAAGAGGATAAAGGGTCTGAAAGAAGACCCAAAGGAGATTAAGAGGATTAAGGGTCTGAAAGAAGACCCAAGGAGGATTAAGAGGATTAAGGGTCTGAAAGAAGACCCAGTTTAAGGATCCAAATAAACGATTAAGGGTCTGAAAGAAGACCCAAAGAGGATTAAGGGTCAGAAAGAAGACCCAAGTGGATTCCAAAGAGGATTAAGGGTCTAAAAGATGACCCAAAGAGGATTAGGAGGGTTAAGGGTCTGAAAGAAGACCCAAAGAGGGTTAAGGGTCTGAAGGAAGACCTAAAGAAGGTCAAGGGTTTGAAAGAAGACCCAAAGAGGATTAAGAGGATTAAGGGTCTGAAAGAAGACCCAAAGAGGATTAAGGGTCTGAAGGAAGACTTCGCCTAATAAATTTAAGTTGGTCGAGGTTTAAGGATCCAAGTTACTGTAGAATATAGAAATTGTTATTTCTTTCAAAACTATAGATGTGCGGCATACATTACTAATTATAAATAAATTAGTTACCTAAAGGTTCCTTCAAGTTACTGTTATTGGCTAGTTAGTTCACTAAAACTAAGTGCAGTCATTCTTAGAAAACCTTCGAGACTTACAACTTCTTTGTTCGACACTTGAGAATTCTAATAACATGGTTAAGTTAAAGACATGGCTCTGATACCATGTTAGGAACCACGAATAAGATAGCTGCATGTCCATAGCTCAAACAAGAACATGAGCAACTAGCTTTCACGAGTAAGCTTGGGTAAGAGAGTGCGATTGAAGAGGATTAAGGGTTGGCCAATTATGAAGACTTCAGTAATATTTACTCTTAGAATCTAACTTGGAGTTTAGTTTATTTTAAAGCACTTTTATTTTAAGGCAAAGCAGAGGTGCTGGGTGAGTTCTTTATTCTCCTGCCATCAACCCACTTGATCTTGAATGTGAGAGC
Organism: Cucurbita pepo subsp. pepo; assembly: GCF_002806865.2. NCBI lineage: Eukaryota > Viridiplantae > Streptophyta > Magnoliopsida > Cucurbitales > Cucurbitaceae > Cucurbita > Cucurbita pepo. The sequence continues at coordinate 1,487,931 of NC_036646.1, forward strand.
TGACTAGGCAAGTTATTCTCTTCAGACCGCATGTAGTTTGTGTGAGATATAAACATTGCCATTAGTGTGTATCTTCATTCACTTAAAAGGCCGTGTGAAAATAATGTAGAGGTATGGGAATGCAGCTGGGATTGTAATAGCCCAAGTCCACCGCTAGCAGATATTGTCTTATTTGGGTTTTCTTTTTTGGACTTTATCTTAAAGTTTTTAAATGCATATGCTAGGGAGAAATTTCTACATGCTTGTANAGACTTTTCCTTATGGGCTTTCTCTCAAGGTTTTAAAACACGTCTACTAAGGAGAGATTTCCACATTCTTATAAGGAATGTTCGTTCCCCTCTCCAACCGATGTGGGATCTCACAATTCACCCTCCTTGGGGCCCAACATCCTCGTTGGCACACCGCTCGGTGTATGGCTTTAATACTATTTGTAATCGTCCAAACCCACTATTAGCTGATATTGTCCTCTTTAGCCTTTCCCTTTGGGCTTCCCCTCAAAGTTTTAAAATGCATCTAATAGGGAGTGGTTTCCACACCTTATAAGGAATGCTTCGTTCTCCTCTCCAACCAATGTGGGATTTCACAGGGATTCCAGTGTTCTACCGCTAATCTTTCTCTGGAACTTATTCTCGAGGAGATGCTTGATTTACAAAGCTGATATACAGCATGGGATTGGCTTCTACTCCACATCCCCCAACCTCTCCCCATGAAAATATAGAATTTAGTTAAAATGAAGGAAAAAAAACTTGAGAAAAGAATCTGATCTTGGATCTTTTGTTTGTTAACAGATCAATATTTGAACATTGAGATTGTGTCAAGTATGCAGGCACAACCACTGGTTGCCTTCTCTTTCTTTTTTCAGGGCATAATGATCCTACAAGTTTTGGGTGTGGAATCGATAGTCTTCAGCTTGCTGCTACTTCAAGTTGGTTTACAGGTATCTCTAATTTAATAACTCCACTGCCTTTTGACAGAACATGGTCTGGTCATCTGCTAGATCTTTTAATCTGCTGGTATCATCACCTAATCCTAACCTGTGACTGTTGAAGGCTGGATCATGGACGTAATTCCAATTTTGCAGCTATTATTAAATTCTTTTATTGTGTACTCTTCTCTCAAAGGTTCATAAAGAAATAGATTTATATAACAAATGCTGCTCAATGAAGGTCAGTTATGGAATAAAGTGAGACCTCGTCACTGTCAACACTTTGGATTGCGATTGTAAGAGCCTATGCCCACCGCTAGCAGATATTGTCCTTTTTGGCAAACGCGTTTGTTAGGAAAGACTGAAGCAAGATGAATTCATCATGCCAATTCAACTTAAATGTATTGAAAACGATGTTACCGCATGGAAATGAACAAACGCAATTGGAGGAAGAGCCCCTAATAAAGGGCCTAACGAATTCCTAAGCCTACAGACGTGATCTATCTTTTTCTATTTCTCACATTCTCAGATTTTCCATGAATGGGAGAAGCTCATTAACCTTCACCGATATGACCTGACTGACTAGATTGAACTGGAAACTCCTTGACTCCATACTTTTTGACTATGCGCTTCCCACTATTATTAGTTCATAATAATAATAATAAGTGAGCAAATCAAGAAAGAATGACTTGACTTTATTTCAACTATAAATCACTTTCCAATATTAGTAATAAGAATAGAAAGGTCAAGTAGTTAAGGAGAATTAATCTTTGTTTCGGGAAGTAGTTAAGGAGACAGAATCTTTGTTTCGGCTTTCCTTCCTGCCTGGGAGAGGTTTCGACACCCTTATAAAGAATGATTCGTTCTCCTCTCCAACCGATGTGCGGGATCTCACAACGCCAGTGTAACTTAAGAAGTTGCTTATTTGAGAAATGTTCTACAATTAGCAACAAATCTTAATGATAGGACAATGAGAATGATGGTTTGCTTCCTTTGCTGTAGCACCCAACAAAAAGAAAAGCTTAAACTCCACCGTAGAAGTAGAAGCATCTAATGCCCCCCCACCCTTAAAGTTCTACTTTGTAGGGTTGTTGGAGCACAGGAATGGGCCCCTTCTTGATTCAACAGCAGCACAGCACAGCACAGCACAGCAAAATTAATGGCACAATGCCCTCTTTTTGGGCTTCTTTTTTGCATCAGCTCCCACTGATGCATAAGCATCTTGCACCATGTATATTCGCTTACAAACATTAGTATAATGTAAAGAAATAGGCTAAAGAAAAGAAACAAGGCAGCCTGTTGGTTGTTACCAAAAGGCCATATGATTATAGCTTTGAAATCGTGCCACCTTTGTCCTCCAACAATAGGTGGTAGTAGGCGTGCAAGAGCTTCACGTGTTATGTTAATACAAAACCTAGGCATTGACCTTGGCCCACTATTCTCACTTAACTAATGTTTTCAAATTTTATAATGAAATTTAACAGCCAATTTGTTTATAGGTGACATTTCTTTATCTAGCTAATAGAATCTTTCTTGATCTAATCAATTTAATACACCCACTTTTTAATTATTATTCCGTTTTAATCTTTATTGTTCTTTTCAAATAGTTTATTTATCGTTATATTTTCAAGTTCGTCTTGTCTCGTTCCTAAACTTTAGATAAAACTTTTTAGAATATAATTATGACCGTGGATTCAAATAAAAGTTAATGGTAAATATAAAATTGAGACCTAATATGGAAATGGGAATTTCGTATAGATTTTGCTTCGTAGATGGATCAGTATTTCATCTATTTCAAATGAAGTAAAACAAAGTGTTTGTTTTGATCAAGTTATTCTTGTTAGATGAACACGACTCTCCACAATGGTATGATATTGTCCGCTTTGAGTATGAGTTTGCTTCCACAATGGTATGATATTGTCCGCTTTGAGTATGAGTTTGCTTTGTGTTTCCTCAAAAGGCCTCATAGGATAGTATTATTTGATTATAAACCATGATCATTTCTTTAATTAGACAATCTGGGACTTTCATCCAACAATTCTATCATCAATGGCGCAATCAGCGCTGATTCATTCTTGAGTTCTTTTAGTTTATAGAGTTTTAGAGAGCTATTATGTTCGTCTAATTCAATAATGAAAATGATAGCTATAATTACTGGACTAAATCAAACTTTGAATTAATTGGTTGTGGGTTGACCATGGCAAGATATTGAAGACCATGGAATTACGTTGCAAAATTACTCGTTATAATGATGATTTTAAATTGAGCCGACGTTATGAAAATTACTTTTGTTCTTGAATTCAAACATTTGACAAAATCTTTATATTCAATCTTTTGGGTTGCTATCAATTTGGGACCCCACAATCTGTGTTCTTCGGAAAGCCTTTTTTTCCTATAGGGAATTCGGGAATCAAACTTGGCTGCTCTTTCGAGGAATTTCTATTTCCGTTTCGATCCTCAGAAAGAAACAAAGTGAGGGGGAATTGTTGACGGAAAAGGTAAGCTCGTCTTCAGCTTCCAATTTCTTCTCCATGGCTATTTTCATGGTGTCGGTTCGATGCTTTTGCTTCTTCAATCAGCTGGAATCCATTGCTGATTCTGAGTACTTGAACCTTCCCCAAATAGTCTGATAATCGCGCTCCTGTTCAAGTTTTTTTTAGTAGGTATATCTCTGAACTTGTTGCTTCTTTGATTTGTTCGTAGGTCTGGAGGTGAATTTGATTGTTTCTGTGATGATCTGATTTTAGCTATAATCTCTGGATTGTGATTGAAACGTAGCTGGAGAACACTGTTTTGACTTTGTTGAGTTATATAATCTATGATTTTGCTTCGAGGAGTGAAACAGAGCACTGGATGATTCCGGTTTATTGATTAGTGATTTTGAAGTTTGTTTGAATCGAAATATCATCGGGACTGAACTTGTGAAGATTCAATTTGATCGTGTGGTTATCTGGAATATATGCGAATTGAATGAGTTTCACCAAAAGCTGAAGTTTCCAGGTGAGTTGATCAACCGGAATTTTTTTGTATCGTTAAGTTTGAGCTTGATTTTTATCGGAAATGGCGGCCGTAGCACCGGTGCCTAATTCGTCTCCATCACCGGCTTCTCCCTCCACTCCATCTACTCCGCCGCCCAGTACTCCGTCACCGTTGCCACCGCAACCTCCTTCTCCGCCGCCGCTACAATCGCCTCCTCCGGATCCTTCTGGCCCCTCAATTCCGACTCCGTCCCCATCAGGCCAGTCATCTCCTCCTCCGCCGTCTCGTCAACCATCTGCTACTTCACCGCCACCTGCTTCTGGAACTCCGCCCCCTGTAACACCCGCATTGTCTCCTCCGCCGCCTCGGACTGTTCCGCCGGCAACTCCACCACCCATTCCGTCCAGTGCTCCACCCCCGTTAACACCGGATCCCACACCACCATCAGCAACCCCACCAGTAAGCTCCCCTCCACCAACGTCATCTAATCCCCCACCACCAAATTCACCTCCACCTCCTGTAGCAGAGCCTCCTCTGTTGGAAAGAGGGATAGTGAAAGAGATAGGAATAGATAAAATAGATAGAAGCTGCAGTGCTTTATTAATGTCTACTGACTTGATGCTTAGAGGGTTACACAATTCCAGTATTTATAGCTAATACACTGAACCAGAAATAGTAAATCATGCAAATCTAGATAAATTCAAATCTACTAACAATCTTCTAAAATCTTGGTAGTTTGAATATTTGAATCATATCTCAACTACTTCAAATCATATCTTCATTTTGAATACTTTGAATCATATCTCAACACTCCCCCATGATTCAAAGTTGCCGATGTAAGTATAGAGCTTTTCTTCTGACAAGGCCTTCGTAAGTACGTCTGCTTTAATCCGTACATTGTCTGTCTCAGCTTGTATACCTTTGTTTCTTTGTCTTCCTTTATGAATCCCTCTGGCGGTGTTACATAAACCTCTTCTTGTAAATCTCCATAAAACTTTTCGTTTGGTAGGTCAACCATATCCCATGTTTCATCTTTCTTAAAGGACTGCATCTCTATTGCCATGACTTTCTTCCCGTCTTCTTTTTCAGTTGCTTCTTCATAATTCATAGGGTCTGAAACAGTAAGAGCAAATTGACATGATGCATATATGTCAGCTAAAGATTTATACTTCCTTGGAGGTGTCTCATCTGAAAGTTCTTCAAGAGAAGAATTGCTGTTCAGTGATTCTGAAGATGATGAATTTGACACACTTTGTGTTGCAGTGGATGCACTGGGAGATGCACTGGAGTTGACCCTTGTCTCTTCATTTGGGGAAACTTCAACTGTAATCTTTTGCTGCTCCTGTTCTTTACTCCAATCCCAACTCACGTTTTCATTAAATATTACATCCCTTCTAACTAAAATCTTTTCACTAACGGGGTTGTATAGTTTATATGCCTTTGATTGAGTACAATAGCCAATGAAAATGCATTTTTCAGATTTTTCTTCAAGCTTTTGACGAGTTTGAGGATGTTTCAAAGCATAAGCAACACAACCAAAGATTCGTAAATGACTTACAGATGGTTTCCTTCCATGCCATGCTTCATAAGGAGTTCGATTCATAACCGCCTTTGTTGGTGAGATGTTTAATAGATAAACAGATGTTGCTACGGCTTCGGCCCAAAATTGGTTTGGAAGTCTCCTTGCTTGTAACATACTTCTTGCCATCTCCACAATAGTTCGATTTTTTCGTTCAGCGATTCCATTCTGTTCTGGAGTGTAGGGAGCTGTTAATTCCCTTTGGATGCCCTCTTCTTCACAAAAGAGATTGAAATCTTTAGATATGAACTCGCCACCTCTGTCTGTGCGAAGAACTTTAATGTGACAGCCACTTTGGTTCTCTACCATAGCTTTAAAAATCTGGAACTTCTGAAAAGTTTCTGACTTATGTTGTAGGAAGTAAACCCAGCTCATGCGACTATAGTCATCAACGAATAGTAAAAAGTATATACTTCCACCCAAGGACTTCGTTTGCATTGGCCCACATAAATCAGCATGAATTAGTTCTAGATAATGTGAAGCTCTTTTAGCTTTTCCAACAGGAAAGGACTTCCTAGTCTGCTTGCCATAAATGCATCCTTCACATAAATTAGTTGAGTCAATTCTTGGTAATCCGAAAACCATACCTTTATCCCTGAGTATTTTCAGGCCGTTCATATGAAGATGTCCATATCTGAGATGCCATAATGTTGAGTCATCTTTCGTGCTAGCAGTAAGAGCAAAATCCTCCATGTTAGAAATATCAAGTGGAAACATCTTATTTGAAGTCATGTCAATTTGAACTTTATGGCCTGATTTCTTATGCGTAATGACACAAGTGTTGTCATCAAATAGAACAGAATACCCTCTGGTCATCAATTGCCCAACACTCAATAAATTGTACCCTAAATCAGGTACAAATTGAACATTATCTAATTGTTTTATCTTACCGTGACTGGTTTTGACATTTACCGTACCTTTTCCTTCAACTTGCATCTGTTTTGTATTTCCAAGTTGCACCTTAATCTTTTGCGTCTCATCAAGCTCTTTGAATAAGGATTTGGTGCCTGTCATATGGTTCGAGCATCCGCTATCAACAAACCATAAGTCACCTTTTTTCGGATTAGTATCCATGCACGCCACAAACAACTTTTCTTCTTCTTCTTCATTCTCTGCTGCAAAATTCATTCGTTGATTTTTATACCAACAATCAGATTTTGTGTGCCCATACCTTCTACAATGGTAACATTGTATGACATTCCTTTGTTCATTGAATTGTCTCTGTCCATCACTTCTCCATCTACCCCTGTTATCACGACCACCATGGAAGCTGCGAAATCCTCCTCTTCCACGACTTCTACCTGCTAAATGAATATTTTCTCTTTCGTTGTTTTCGTTGTTGGTTGTCTCCTTCACTTGTAGTGCCTTTTCTTCGTTCCTTTCTGATGCTCTATTGATTCTTGCCTCATGAGCCTGAAGTGAGCCCAGCAGTTCATCAACGGAGAGTATGGATAGATCCTTAGCTTCTTCTATGGCAGCCACCACATGGTCAAACTTTGGAGTTAAGCTTCTCAACACCTTTGCAACAATTGTTTCGTCTGAAATTTTCTCTCCATAGGTGCGCATCTGACTGACTATTGCCATTGTTCTGGACAAAAAATCAGCAATTGATTCGCCATTCGTCATGAGCAGAGTTTCAAAATCACGTCTTAGAGATTGCAATTTCACTATTATGACTTTTGAATCTCCCTGAAACTCTTTCTGTAGAATTGACCATGCCTGCTTTGATGTGGTTGCTGCTGCAATTCGTGAAAAGATAATCTCATGAACTGCTTGCTGAATAATGAATAGAGCCTTGGCATCGTTTTTCTTGGTTTCTCTTAGTCTCTCCTTTTCTTCTATTGTGGGTTCTAATAGATCAACAAACCCGTGCTCCACCAAGTCCCATAGCTCCTGCGATCTGAGCAAGGTCTTCATCTTGATGCTCCACCACTCATATTTCTCACCATTAAAGATTGGTAACAACGGTGCAGAGGAAGAAAAACCAGCTACTGCCATTTTTGTTTTGTGAAAGAAAATAATCACTCGCCCTCGTGTCGAACGAACTTGGCTCTGATACCAAAATTGTTGGAAAGAGGGATAGTGAAAGAGATAGGAATAGATAAAATAGATAGAAGCTGCAGTGCTTTATTAATGTCTACTGACTTGATGCTTAGAGGGTTACACAATTCCAGTATTTATAGCTAATACACTGAACCAGAAATAGTAAATCATGCAAATCTAGATAAATTCAAATCTACTAACAATCTTCTAAAATCTTGGTAGTTTGAATATTTGAATCATATCTCAACTACTTCAAATCATATCTTCATTTTGAATACTTTGAATCATATCTCAACATCCTCAAACCCCTCCTCCACAGTCATCAAACCCTCCTCAACTCTCATCTCCGCCACGTCTGCCACCACCACCACAAGAAAACCCCTCGGATAATCCATCGCCGCCGCCCACAGCCCCAGTTGAGAATCCTCCCCCAACACCACCATCAGCACCTCCAGAAACTTCACCTCAACCCCCAGCGTCAATACCTCCTAGAAACTCACCTCCACCTCAAAGGCTCACTTCTCCTCCTCCTCCCAGTGATCCCCCAGCTTCAAGTCCTCCTCCTCCCAGTGACCCCCCAGCTTCAAGTCCTCCCAAGCCATCGCCGCCCGCATCAATTTCGCCTCCTCCACCATCCCTTGTTTCTCCTCCAGTATCGTCTAAAACCCCAACATTGCCGCCAGGAAATCCCATGGACGATGGTTCGGGTCCTAATGGCGGAGTAAACTCGAATTCGAACAGCAATGGAGGAATAAATACTGGGAGTGTGATTGCAATTGGTGTAGTGGCTGGAATTGTAGTGCTTGCCATAGTTGGTTTTGTTGTATGGTACATCAGGAAGCCAAGAAAAAATGATTCTGGTCGTAGGGGTTACATTATACCATCTTCTATGGGCTCCTCACCTAAGTCAGGTACTGCAATGTAAATATTATTTCGCTGTCATACATGTTCTTAGCCTCCCTCCCAGCACTTATGATTATCTTCCTGCTTGATAATTTATTGCGACGTCTTTAATTCGATCGTTGTGTTTTCCTTCATGAACATGACTACAGTAATGTTATATGACTGCAGACCTCTGCATTTATGATTACCATCCTGCCTGATAGTTTACTGTGATTTCAATTTAGTCCTTGTGCTTTTCTTAAAGAATATGACCAATGTCATGTCATATTTTTGCAGAGGTATCTTTCTCTTTTTTCTTTTTTTCTTTCTTCTTTTAAAATACAAGAGGTATATTTTTTTTATGTAAGAGCATGTAAGAGCCCAAGCCCACCACTAGCAGATATTGTCCTCTTCGGACTTTCCCTTTCAAGCTTCCCTTCAAAGTTTTTAAAACGCATCGGCTAGAGAGAGGTTTCCATACCCTTATAAAGAATGTTTCGTTCTCCTCCTCAACCGATGTGGGATCTCACAATCCACCCCCTTCGGGGTCTAGCGTCCCCGTTGGGACTCGTTCCCTTCTCCAATTGATGTGGGACCCCCCAATCCGCCCCCCTCGGGCCCAGCATCCTTGTTGGCACCTCGTGTCCACCCCACTTTGGAGCTCAGCCTCCTTGCTGGCACATCGCCCGGTGTCTAGCTCTTATACCATTTGTAACAGCTCAAGCCCACCGCTAGCAGATATTGTCCTATTTAGGTTTTCTCTTTCGAGCTTCCCCTCAAGGTTTTTAAAACATGTACGTTAGGGAGAGGTTTCCATACCCTTATAAAGAATGTTTTGTTCTCCTCCCCAACCGATGTGGGATCTCACATTTTATGATTGGGAATTAGAGTGTTTAATGATTTTATACTTTTGGATGTGTCATTTTAAAGGTATTTCAATATTTATTCTAATGTTTTAGTAGGAAAAGATAATATTAATGGAGTCGTTGAGAATAAATTACTGAAATTCAATAAGTTATGTAATTTCTTCTTAGAATCCCTTATGAAGGTCCATTCCACACTTCACCAAGACAGACATGGTGGTGGAACATTCTCTCCAAAAGAGTTTGGTGGGTTGGGCAATTCAAGGTCATTCTTTACATATGAAGAACTTTTCAAAGCAACAAATGCATTTTCTGCTCAGAATCTTTTGGGAGAAGGTGGATTTGGTTCTGTTTATAAAGGATATCTACCAGATGGAAGAGAGGTTGCAGTGAAGGAGCTAAAGATTGGTGGTGGTCAGGGTGAGCAGGAATTCAAAGCTGAAGTCCAGATAATTGGTCGCGTACACCACCGCCATTTGGTTTCTCTTGTGGGCTACTGCATTTCAGAGCATCAGAGGTTGCTGGTTTATGATTATGTGTCTAACAATTCCCTTTACTACCATCTTCATGTTAAAGGTATTATTGATTTCAGACCTTTTGACTTATCTCAATACTAAGAGCAGAATTGACCTTTCTCTCATTTTTCGACACTAGGGGACGACCAGCTCGTTCTGGACTGGGCAAGACGCATTAAGATTGCAGCTGGGGCAGCCCGGGGAATAGCTTATCTTCATGAAGACTGTAAGTTTCTATGCCTTTTCCTGTAGAAGCTGCTAATTGGTGTCAATCTTAAGACTGACATTTTTATCTGTGTCAGGCCATCCTCGAATTATCCACCGTGATATCAAATCTTCAAACATTCTTCTAGATGAAAATTTTGAAGCTCGGGTATGCAGGAAGTTTAATTGCCTATGCTAAAATGCTTAGCTTAAAGGGTTGGGCTTCATGCTTTCATTGGTTGTCATGCAGGTTTCAGACTTCGGGCTGGCTAAATTAGCTCTTGATGCACAGACTCATATAACCACTCGTGTCGTGGGAACTTTCGGGTAGGTCATTTATGATTGGCACCAATACCCTCCTAGAATCTAAAGTCTGTTTAAGTTTGAGCTTCAATAATTATCTCATTTTGCTTCAACAAGAATTCGACTTCTCTCTGTCGTAGATATGTTGCCCCTGAATATGCATCGAGTGGGAAGTTAACTGAGAGATCGGATGTATATTCTTTTGGAGTCGTACTTCTCGAGCTGATTACTGGTCGAAAGGCCGTTGATGCATCCCAACCGATGGGGGACGAGAGCCTTGTTGAATGGGTAATATATTCATGCTTCTCTTGTATGTTTTCACTATACGGATATGATGCAATGATGCCACCAACCTTTTTATGATTTTGTTGTTCGAGTATATCTTCTTTGAATTTTGTAAGAACTTAACTGCTGCTGCTTTTGTAATGGACTTGGAAGACCACAATTATCATATGACGCATGAATGCCCTTACTAGATCTCCGAATAGCTTGAGAAAGTGTTATTTTAGGATCTACTATGGAAGTTTCATAAGAAATGAACGAAATGAGAATTACAAATAACACAGTCAACATTGTCAAACATTCTTGAACGATAATCTAGTTCCTCTGCATCAAATTGTCCAAACTGTTATTGGACATTCATCGATGAGATCAATGCCCGAAGATGGCGATTTTCGAACTTCCAAATCAGCCTTTTCTGACAAAGTTCTTATCTTTCAGGGTCGGCCTTTACTAAACCATGCGCTCCACAGCCAAGATTTTGAAAGGTTGGTGGACCCAAGGCTTGAAAGGAACTATGTTGAGAGTGAAATGTTGAAGATGATAGGAATAGCTGCTGCTTGCGTTCGGCATGCGTCCGCAAAGAGACCACAGATGGGACAGGTTGTGTTTCTTTAACCGATTTGTGACACGAATACGAAAAACCAAAACTCACCCTTGTTAAATCTTGTTCTTCTCATGTTCTCATTCTCAGGTTGTTCGAGCTTTTGATAGTTTAGCTGCAACAGATTTAAGTAATGGAATGAGATTCGGGGAGAGTCAAGCCTTCGACTCCGGTCAAAAGTCTGCTGAGATTAGGTTTTTCCGAATGCTGGCATTTGGAAACCAAGATTACAGCTCAGACTTTTATAGCCAAGGTAGCTCAAATGCCTGATTTATCAGGAGATTTTGTAGATATAATAGAGAGGGGAAACATCTCATGACCAGGAAAGGCTTTTGCCCATGCTGACTGAAACTCAGGTGATTGATTACAAGAACCTTCATGTAATTAAAGATTAACAAGCCTCCAATTCATGTTCCTTAGATTCATATTGTTCATACATAAATCATATTATGAAAAATAACATAGGAAATGAGATTTGAAGACTGTTATAGGAAAAAGGACAACTTGTTAAATATTATTCATTATTCACATCAGTTAATAGTATTTTTGCAACAATAGTATTGTGAAGTTGGTAAAGTTAGATTGAAAAGGAAGTTGAGTGGCTCTGCTTATCATGTTCTTTTTTTTCTTTGTTAACAAAACTAATGTATCTAATCTACAATGAATTCCCTCACTTTTGTAATGTACACAGAAGTTGGAACAGTATACAACAAATGTTCTACCAACACCTCTCCTTTTTGGCTGATTTTGCTTATGTATTTTCTTGCTACAGGCTATGCTTCTGCTCTTGAACATGGCAGATTTGCACAAGAGCAAGAAAACAGCATCCTATCCAATGTGTACACGTCGAAGAAAGCTTCTATTTTCGACAATAAACAGTGAAGATCGAGACTGATGTTGAGCTTGTCAAATATAAGTCTGGTTTCTTGGTTTTGAGTTGTTCCTTTTGGCTGCTAACCGTGCTGTGGAACCTACACTCGTCGATCGGAATTTGTACTTCCACAACATATTACAGTACTCCTGGTTGTCTAGTTGCCCTTCATTTCTAATCCATAAAATCATTTGATGATACATGGGAAAGAACCTCATCTGTAATGCTGAGTAGGAGAAGTAAGGAATGAGTGTCGAGATCACCACAAAGAAAAGGACAAGCCAGTAGGAAGGGCCAGGGGCAAGGACTTCAGTGAAGATCTTGTAAGCATTGGTTGAAAGGGTGGGGGTCATGGACTCATAAATCAGGAGAAAAATGTACCAAATTGAAATGGAACCCCAGATGAAAAGATGTTGTATCAAGGTGAAGTAGCTAACAGCGAGCGCCATTTGCAAGTTCACAACCCAAACGACACAAGAGTACATCGTCGCACCCAGAATTTCCCGCCCTGCAGGTTTCCCATCGGAGTTGAATGCCTGATGCTCAAGTGCGCCAGTGCAAAGGAAGAAAATGATCACAGCACTGCACAATCCATTAAACATCCAACTGAGTATTCGGAGCCAGCTGAAATGAACATTCTGCACCCCTTGTTGGTATAAGAGAGGAAACTGCCACATCAAACAAAGAAATGAAGCCTAAAATTTGGCCAATTCCACTTACTTATTATATGCATCAGGGCCTACTGTTCTTGACGGAAAAGAAAGAGATATCAGTTTCTTATGGTGTTTTCTACTCTGTTTTCTCTCTCAGAATATACGTTCATGTTCCTCACGACGCTTCACGGTTGAAGAAACAAGCAAATGGCTTCATGTTTAAGAAGAAATCTAATCTTTACTGGGTCTCTATCTCATCAGTTACTTAATGGTAGGCTGAGTTCATGAGAAAGGATATGGCAAAAGCACAGCCATAACTAGAACAGAAGAACTCAAACAGCAACCGGACAACAAAGAAACAAGCACATAATCTAAGCATACCTGGAGGCAGAGCCGTGCAGATACGTCCTGATCGAAGACTCCCAAAGCAACGACTGGAAGCGACGAGAAGAAAACGTTGTAAAGTGATAAAAACCAATCATTATATACAGGTTCCCCAGAGAATGATGTGAATGCTTCGTATAAGAATATGGTAAAACCAAAAGTAATATTCTTATAGAAGAAGTAGCAAATCTGCACATAGAGAGGTAAGCTCATCAATGTCACAAAGTGATAACTATGAAAGATGATGTTTTCTGAATCTCCATATTTATAAATTGCATTACCATTGATGATATCCTTCTGTAGCACCAATGTCCATGCACGAGAAGCAGGCGCTCTAAATATTTAAACTGAGCAATCGCAACGTCGCTCGACATAACGGCCTGAGTTGAAATATAAAAGAACTCGTGAGACGTTGGAAAAAATTATCGAAAGCTTTGAATATCAAGTGTTGTCTGCTTTCTTAAGCACCTGCATTCCTTCAGCACCACTAATTCCGACTCCAATATCCGCTTCTTGAAGCATTCCTACATCGTTAGCACCATCGCCGATAGCTAAAGTTGTTTTTCGTGTTCCAGTTTTAACCAACCTTGTTACCTGACACCATGAGTCGAGGTCAATATTTTTTCAAGATGTGATTTTTAAGCAAATTAAAGACTAAAAGTGTGAAAACATACCAATGCCTTCTGTTTTGGAGATGAACGGCAGCAAATAACAGAAGCGCAACGTATCGTTAGATCGAGAAACGATGCCTTCATACTGTCCTCTAAAGCATAAGAAAGCGATTTTCCATCAATGATTAATGCAAATGCTTCAGATGACCCACTTGATGAATTGATCTGAGCTCTCCCTCGAGTAATCTGATCACGAACACATTGCCTCGACGCCTAAAAGATAGTCAGAAAGATTTCAGCACAAGGAAGGATGGGAGTCGGCCGATCCACGAATAAAAAGAAACAAAGGCATTGCAACATACAGGAAAAAATAACTATTCTTTAAAAACAATTCAACTCTCATGGATAGAAAAGATTCAACCATGTTATGTAGAACGTCCCAGGAAAGCATGAATCGATATTAGCTTCATAAACTGTAACAACTCAAGCCCACCGCTAGCAGATATTGTCCTCTTTGGGTTTTTCCTTCTAGGTTTACCTTAAGGTTTTAAAACGCGTCCACTAGAGAGAGGTTTCCACACCCTTACAAAAAATGTTTCGTTCCCCTCTCCAATCGTGTGGGATCTCACAACCCACCCCCTCAGAGACAGCGTCCTCGCTAGCACACTGCCCGATGTCTGGCTCTGATACCATTTGTAACAGTTCGAGCCCACTACTACCAGATATTGTCCTCTTTGGGCTTTCCCTTCTAGGCTTCCCCTTAAGGTTTTAAAACACGTCTACTAGGGAGAAGTTTCCACACCTTATAAGAAATGGTTCGTTCCTCTCTCCAACCAATGTGGGATCTCACAACCCACCCCCTTAGGGGCCTAACGACCTCGCTGGTACACCACCCAATGTCTGAGTCTGATACCATGTGTCACAACTCAAGCCCACCACTCGCAGATATTGTCCTCTTTGGACTTTCCCTTCTAGGCTTCCCCTCAAGGTTTTAAAACGCGTCCACTGGAGAGAGGTTTCCACACGCTTATAAGGAATGGTTCGTTCCTCTCTCCAACCGATGTGGGATCTCACAACCCACCCCCCTTAGAGGCCTAACGACCTCGCTGGCACACCATCCAATGTCTGGGTCTAATACCATTTATAACAACTCAAGCCCACCGCTAGGGGATATTGTCTTCTTTGGACTTTCCCTTCTAGGCTTCACCTCAAGGTTTTAAAATGCGTCTACTAGAGAGATGTTTCCACACCCTCATAAGAAATGGTTCGTTCCCCTCTCCAACTAATGTGGAATCTCACATAAACAAAACTTACTCATAAACAGGACGTAAGACAAACATGTATAGGATACATCGAAATCGCAAATCTAAAGTATCAGAGAATTTTTCAAACAACGTACATACGAAAGCAATACATATCAGAAAACAGATGCACACATGAACAGAAACGTTCTACGGAATCGATCGTATACTTAACGAGGATCGAATATAGATTCACCTTGATGATGGAAGCCTTATCCCCTGACTTCTCTATTGCCTGAATTTCTGATGACTCCAGAGTAATGACAATCTGCTTCATATCTTCTCTTAGTAAGCTACAGGCAAAACTGTCATTTTGTGCTCTCAAGTTAAGTATTAATTCAGATATGATACAACTGAGCCTCAAATAGACAACAAGCATCCATACCCAATATTTATGGCAGTCTCCATTTTGTCGCCCGTCAAAACCCAGATCTTAATTCCCGCCTGAGCGAGCCTGTCGATGCACTCGGGAACCTAACACGAAGAAACGTTAACACGAATGCACTCGGGACAGTGGTTCACCATTAGCAACCATTGATACTTCTCAACTCACCCCATTTTGAAGCTTGTCCTCAACAGCAGTGGCACCAAGAAGAATTAGATTCTTTTCAATTTTGTCTGTAAGTTTATCAATCAATGATTCTCTATCTGCATCAACTGAGGTTTTGGCCATAGTGAACTTATGATGAAATTCTCTGTATTCTTCCTCGTCAAGCTCACGGTAGGCGAGTATCAAAGTCCTCAAGCCTGCATCGGCGTACTCGCTGACATGTTCCTTAGTCCTCTCTTCAAACTCCCTTCCATTCTTTCCAAGCCTTTCAAACATGACACTGCAAAAAGAATGGAATCATGGTGATTCTGAACTTTAACTAAAGCAGAGATAAGAATTAGACCAAGTCATTTCAACCACAAACCTGTCTGCACCTTTACAGAATAATATTATTTTCCCCTCGTCGTTTCTTATTATGACAGACATCCGCTTTCTCGTGCTATTGAACTCCAAAACATGCAACAGTTTATATGTTCTGCAAAAAAAAGACAATAATGACATGATGGCGTTCGATAATCAACAAAAAGATTGTAACAGCTCAAGCCCAGCGCTAGCCGATATTGTCCTCCTTGGGCTTTCCCTTCTGGGCGTCCCCTCAAGATTTTAAAACGCGTCTACTAGGGAGAGGTTTCCACACCGAGTTTTCCCTTCTGGGTTTCCCCTCGAGATTTTAAAACGCGTCTACTAGAGGGAGGTTTCCACACCCTTATAAAGAATGTTTCGTTCTCCTCCCCAACCGACGTAGGATCTAGCAAAGATAACCAGCCATCTACGTGTGAGGATGGAAATAAAGAGAGATATCGACATTTTACGTCCACCGTGCAAAGCATGTCAGAAATCCACAACAATGGCTTAAATCTATCTCATGTGTTCTTAATATATGAAGTTCATGAGTATGCCATCAGCTAAAAGGAACAGAAGAAATAGAAAATAGTCACCTATCAACTTTCTTGCCTAATGAAGGTTCAAACTCATGGAGTGATATGCTTGACTGTGTTCTTTTATAGAACTCAAAGCCTAGCTCCCTAGCTGCAATCACAAACGCTGCTTCATCCGGTGATTCGGCCTCATAAGACACCTCGCCACTGTGCTCGTTGATTTCAGGTATCGCCGTATGACAAGTGGCAAGAAGACGAAAAAACATTTGGATGACATTTGCATTAGGCTCATAAACCCAGTTCCCATTCATAATTCTATCATCTTGAAAGTTAAAGCCCTTGACATGTGAAGTTTTCTTAGTGACATCCTCTTGTTGATTCCCCCCATTTACAGCTTCATACAATGGTGAATTCTTCAGTCCACCAATGGCCCTTTCGACCTCTGTGAAACCACGACCATAAGCCGTCCCGGCCACTGAACACTTGATGAACTCCATTGAATTACACGTCAGGGTTCCCGTCTTGTCAGAAAGTACTGTATCAACTTGACCAAGTTCTTCATTCAAATTCGAGGTGCGAGCACGTGCAGGCTTATTAGCTTCTTCGTAGTACATATTAATATCTTGATTGATGAATATGCTCTGAAGAACTTTCACGATCTCTATCGACACGTAGAGTGATATCGGAATGAAGTAGTTATACAACATCAGTGCTGTAAGAAAATGGAAAATTGCAGCTAATGGAGCTCTTTTTGAATCATAGAAAACTTCAGCATCATCAGGCCTGAGATACCATCTCTTCATTTTCCCATTGTTCAAATCATCGCCAGTCACAAAGCCAAAAAAGATAGATCCTATAAGAGCAAGCAAGAACAGAAGACCAAACAAAAAGTATATAATTTGATCCATTTTCCTCTCGACTTTGCTTCTTTTCGAAGGCGGGTCAGTAGAATTTTGAAAAACCTTTGTGTCGCGACCCGTAAAGACAACAACCCCATATATATAATCTGTATTCCGGAGTTTCGAGTCTCGAAGGAGTAGTTGTTGAGGTGATAGCGGATATTGTTGCTCTTCCAACTCCATACTTCCAACAAAACTGTATAAATTTGCATTTGGATCCTCACATTTTATGATAGCCTTAAAGCTTTTGAAGATCGAATCCTCGTTCATACGCGAAGTTACCTCCAATGCTTGTTTTAGTTTCAAATTTGTCTCACCGTCGAGGTTCATTGTCTCGACATAGCAGACGGCATCCTCGTAACTGGATGAAAGCAAGATGATATCTGCTGGAAAGAATTCATCCTTTTCCACTCTCACTACATTACCCACCCTCAAAGTTTTCCACTCTGTATGAGCAAAAACTCCATTACCTTGATGCACTTTAACCTTTCTAGTGTTGACCTGAATGTCCTGAAAAGGTCGACTAGCAGAGATTAGGGACCAATGCGAGATGAGTAGCCAAAGTTAATATTAAGCAATATAAACCTTGATAGTCTTTAGGCCTAAATGATGACACTAAGAAAAGCTTAGCACTTATGCATAGTGAAACTACGCCTGCCACAAAGGAAGCTAGTAAAGAAAAACGATCTTTGCAGCATTTTTAATTGAGTAGCGGAAACTTCAATATGATAGTTTGTAATAGTTCAACCCCACCGCTAGCAAATATTGTCTCCTTTGGCTCGTTACATAACGCCGTCAGCCTCACGGTTTTAAACCGCGTCTGATAGGGAGAGGTCTCAATACCCTTATAAGAAATGCTTCGTTCTCCACTCCAACCGACGTGGGATCTCACAATCCACCCCCCTTGGGGGCCAGCGTCCTTGCTGGCACACCGCTCGGTGTCTAGCTCTGATACCATTTGTAACAGTTCAAGCTCATCGCTAGCAGATATTGTCCGCTTTTGCGCGTCACGTATCGTCATCAGCCTCACGGTTTACGCACCTGATAGGGAGAGGTTTCCACACCTTTATAAGGAATGTTTCGTTGCGTCTCCAACCGATGTGGGATCTCACAATCTACCACCCTTAGAGGTCTAGTGTCCTCGCTGGCACACCGCCCGGTGTATGGCTCTAGTACCATTTGTAAAAGCTCAAACCCACCGCTAACAAATATTGTCCGTTTTGGCCCATTACGTATCGCCATTAGCTTCACAGTTTTAAAACGCGCCTATAGGGAGAGGTTTCCACACCCTTATAAGGAATGTTTCGTTCCCCTCTCCAACTGATGTGGGATCTCACAATCCACCCCCTTGGGGACTCAATGTCCTCGCTAGCACACCACACAATGTCTGGCTCTGATACCATTTGTAATAGTTCAAGCCCACCGCTAGTGGATATTGTCTGCTTTGGCCCGTTACATGTCGCCATCAGTCTCGCAGTTTCAAAACACGTCTGATAGGAAGAGACCTCCACACCCTTATAAGGAATGTTTCGTTCCTCTCTCCACCCAGTGTCTGGCTCTTAGACCATTTGTAACAGCCCAAACCCACCGCTAGCAAATATTATCCGCTTGGCCCATTACGTATCACCATCAACCTCACAATTTTTAAAACATGCCTAATAGGGAGAGGCCTCCACACCCTTATAAGGAATGCTTCATTCCCCTCTCCAACCAACATGGGATCTCACATAATTCAATTCAATCTATCACGACAACCATAAGGAAACGAAGCAGATTGAGAGGCCATGAAAGCATCAAGCTCAACTCATCAAGTCAACAAATTACACACAAACAAGGTGACAAAGGAGATAAATACCTGTTTCTTCCGCCTCCAATCTTCAATACCTTCCTTGATCATAGTAGCTGAAATGACAATAATAAGAGGAAGAATTGCACTGACGGCTGTGTAAGGAGCAAGAGGAGTAAAAGCAAGAATCCCAGTAACTAAAAAGAAGAAATTAGCCACCCTCCTGAATTGCTCAAACAATGACTTAGGCAAGAAAGTAGCCAAAGTATACTTAGTGGTACTAACATGATTATCAACATAGTTACGTATTTCAGCCTCAATACACTCAGCTTCATTACAGAACACCACTCGAGAAAACCCAGGACCCCCAATTTGTGAGTGATCATCTTTCAAAGAAGCTTTCCCACACGCAAACGAGTAGATCTTGCTAAAATGCAGCTTCCTCCTTCTGCCACCGCTCATTTTTCTCTCACAAACACCAATTTACAGACAACAATGAACATAAACTTAAAAACCCAGTTGAAACAAAGAGATCATTACAAGAAATGATCAAAAAAAAACCAGCAGAAAGACAAGTAAAGCTGAGTAATCTCGTATTCTCCGTCCTCCTTCAACAANGCACTTATGCATAGTGAAACTACGCCTGCCACAAAGGAAGCTAGTAAAGAAAAACGATCTTTGCAGCATTTTTAATTGAGTAGCGGAAACTTCAATATGATAGTTTGTAATAGTTCAACCCCACCGCTAGCAAATATTGTCTCCTTTGGCTCGTTACATAACGCCGTCAGCCTCACGGTTTTAAACCGCGTCTGATAGGGAGAGGTCTCAATACCCTTATAAGAAATGCTTCGTTCTCCACTCCAACCGACGTGGGATCTCACAATCCACCCCCCTTGGGGGCCAGCGTCCTTGCTGGCACACCGCTCGGTGTCTAGCTCTGATACCATTTGTAACAGTTCAAGCTCATCGCTAGCAGATATTGTCCGCTTTTGCGCGTCACGTATCGTCATCAGCCTCACGGTTTACGCACCTGATAGGGAGAGGTTTCCACACCTTTATAAGGAATGTTTCGTTGCGTCTCCAACCGATGTGGGATCTCACAATCTACCACCCTTAGAGGTCTAGTGTCCTCGCTGGCACACCGCCCGGTGTATGGCTCTAGTACCATTTGTAAAAGCTCAAACCCACCGCTAACAAATATTGTCCGTTTTGGCCCATTACGTATCGCCATTAGCTTCACAGTTTTAAAACGCGCCTATAGGGAGAGGTTTCCACACCCTTATAAGGAATGTTTCGTTCCCCTCTCCAACTGATGTGGGATCTCACAATCCACCCCCTTGGGGACTCAATGTCCTCGCTAGCACACCACACAATGTCTGGCTCTGATACCATTTGTAATAGTTCAAGCCCACCGCTAGTGGATATTGTCTGCTTTGGCCCGTTACATGTCGCCATCAGTCTCGCAGTTTCAAAACACGTCTGATAGGAAGAGACCTCCACACCCTTATAAGGAATGTTTCGTTCCTCTCTCCACCCAGTGTCTGGCTCTTAGACCATTTGTAACAGCCCAAACCCACCGCTAGCAAATATTATCCGCTTGGCCCATTACGTATCACCATCAACCTCACAATTTTTAAAACATGCCTAATAGGGAGAGGCCTCCACACCCTTATAAGGAATGCTTCATTCCCCTCTCCAACCAACATGGGATCTCACATAATTCAATTCAATCTATCACGACAACCATAAGGAAACGAAGCAGATTGAGAGGCCATGAAAGCATCAAGCTCAACTCATCAAGTCAACAAATTACACACAAACAAGGTGACAAAGGAGATAAATACCTGTTTCTTCCGCCTCCAATCTTCAATACCTTCCTTGATCATAGTAGCTGAAATGACAATAATAAGAGGAAGAATTGCACTGACGGCTGTGTAAGGAGCAAGAGGAGTAAAAGCAAGAATCCCAGTAACTAAAAAGAAGAAATTAGCCACCCTCCTGAATTGCTCAAACAATGACTTAGGCAAGAAAGTAGCCAAAGTATACTTAGTGGTACTAACATGATTATCAACATAGTTACGTATTTCAGCCTCAATACACTCAGCTTCATTACAGAACACCACTCGAGAAAACCCAGGACCCCCAATTTGTGAGTGATCATCTTTCAAAGAAGCTTTCCCACACGCAAACGAGTAGATCTTGCTAAAATGCAGCTTCCTCCTTCTGCCACCGCTCATTTTTCTCTCACAAACACCAATTTACAGACAACAATGAACATAAACTTAAAAACCCAGTTGAAACAAAGAGATCATTACAAGAAATGATCAAAAAAAAACCAGCAGAAAGACAAGTAAAGCTGAGTAATCTCGTATTCTCCGTCCTCCTTCAACAAAACCCAGAAATAGAAACCTTAAAGTTTGTCATGAAATGCCGGAAACCGCCAACGCGCTTCCATGAAAAGCCATCCAATAGCTAAAGAAACAGAACAGAGAGATTGGAGTAAAAATTCCCAAATATTTAACTCTCCCACGTGACCTCGAAGTATTACACGGAGATTCGAACTCGATCTCTCGCATTTTATCTCAACTTTTGAAGAAGCTGTTCTTCAACGAACAAAATTTCCTCGTTTGGAATTGAGGAAGCTCCCTAGAAAGCAGAAAAGACAGAGAGAATGTCATTTGTGTTTATGAGATTTAAACTAAAAGCTGCTACTCATTAGCTCACCACCAATGGCGACTAGGTTTCTGCTCTGAAAGGGTCTTCTCTTCTACATCGGAATAAACAAATCCTGGTCGTTTTCAGACACGATTCCAAGAACATAGGTTTAAATGGTTTGATTATGTCGCAAACCTTTGCCTCTCCTTGAAGCAAATTAAGGGAAATTTTTAGAGCAAAGACCGGATTCGAACACCGCAAAAGGGGTGTCGGAGAATCTGATGGGAATTTTGAAGAACTGGGAAAGAGATGGGTTTGAGAAAACGAACACCAAAAATTGGAAGGTGGGATTAAAGAATTTGGGCGATGGGTTTTGGGTTATGTTTTTGGCTTGGATTAATTAACTAAGAATACGCCGAGAAGAGAGGGAAGATGCCAAACGTGTCCAATGTTGTCATGGGCTAACCAATCTGTAGTGTTTCATCGATGAATTTCATTACAAATTTTGTTTATTCATCCACTCGAACTGTCGTGTTCATCACTATGTTCCCACCATTTCTATCAAATTTTAGCTCATGGGTATGTCGGAATCTCTTGTTTTTACACATTTTCTTCCCAAAATTTCCCAACTGTTCATGTTTAATTCATCTCTAAATAATTTTTTAAATTAAATTATGTTATATGAAATTCAAGTCCAGTTTTTTTATTAAAAAAAAAAAAAAAAAAAAAATTATTTTTTTCGTAAAAAATTATTTTTTAATTTTTAAAATTTGAACAAAAACGAGTAAGCTCATAAATAGAGGTGGTATTTTAAAAATATAAATGGTAATTATTAAATGAGGTCTAATTTTTTAAAATATTTGTAAAAAAAGTATATTTATTTTTAAAAAAAAAAGAAAAGAAAAGAATATTCAACTTTGAATTTGGTCCGTCGATCTTGATTTGGGGATGGCTTCATTTGTAGGCCAGGAGGAACCAAAAACATTACACGATTGCTAAGTTTTCACGTGGGAATATTCAAAGAGTGAGCTAATTCAAAGAGGTAGATTTCCGAAAGGGATATGTGATGTGTGGGCCTACTCGGGATTCATTTCTCGAGTCGAGAGATATAATAATTTATTCTTCCAAACTTTTGTGATTCACGACCATTCAGTTAATGATTGAATGACACGAAACATTCTTTATAAGAGTATAAAAACTTCTCTCTAACAGAGGCATTTTAAAACGGTGAGAGTTAAAACAGACAATATCTACTGACAGTGGGTTTAGACAATTATATAACTTTTGGTTGGAGGTTTGGTTGAATTGAAATAGGCACGAGGAAGCTAAAATCATGTTTGTTACATAGTTTTCAATATTTATTTGTCCCCCGACGTTATCTTGTTTTCTAGATAAATGTTTTACTTATTGCTTGACTGTCGTTAAAAAGAAGCTTTTTCCTATACAAGAATTGCAGGTCTATTGTTTTGTTTTGGAATTACGGAAAGCAAAGTTTCAACAAGTTGATCACTTCCCGACAAAATTTCAAACAAAAAAGTTAGACTTTTTACTTCATTGATTTTACTTCACTTTACTCAAGATTCATAAAAACAGAGGCGGGCAATGACCACTTGTTTAATAGACAACAAGCTACGAATTTAACGAACTAAAGCAGTAGCAGTAGAATGTGTTAAGGATTGTTGAGATGGAGTCTTACATTGGCTAATTTAGGGAATGATCATGCGTTTATAAACAAAAAATAATATATTCATTGGTACGATGCCTTTTGGGAGAGCACAAAGCAAAGTCATACCCGCTTATGCTTTTAAAATTAAAAAATAATAATAATAATAATTAATTGACAGAAGTTAGGCCATGACCAGTATTTAAATTAATTAATTCTCGAGTTAAGCTCCAACTTACCAAAAATAAATATAAAATGCATAATATTCTGTAATAATTAGTCCATTTAATCTTTTATAAACTATATACTAAGATTAATTAATTCTCGAGCTAAGCTCCAACTTACTTACCAAAAATAAAGCGAAAAAAATAGGAAACAATGGCATTTGTTACAATGCCAAAAATAAATATAAATTGTATAATATTCCGTAATAATTAGTCCATTTAATCTTTTATAATCGTAAAATTATATATATAAATTAACTTTTTATACGTGGAGAAGGAAGATTTAAACCTCTGACCAAAAAAAAATTGAATTTATTAAATTATGGAAATAAATTAATTATAAAGAATTTGGAACAAAAGGACAACCTAATAAAAATAAAAATAAAAAATAATAATTTTTGGTAAGGCACGAAATTTTCTCCGAATAGAAAAGGAAATAAATCAAGGGGAATAAGAAAAGGCCAAATAGCGTAGATGCGCACTAAATTTAATATTATATATTATACCTTTCTTATTTATTTATTTATAACTATTTTTTTAAAGCTTGGTTTGGTTGTACTTTATACCTTGTACTTAATTCCATTTATTGGTTTTTTTTAATGGAATGAATATTTTATTAGGAAATAATTTATATTCATTTTAATTCAAATAAAGCGGTCGGACACGAAGATAAGATAACATTATATTTTAGGTTTAATTAAAATCTTATTATTAGGTCGGATTTTAATGTTTTATGTTATTTTTCTTGGCACACGAGCTTCATCGATAAAAGTAGAACTTCTACTGATGCAAATCGTGCATACAGGTAGAAGTTCTATTTCTATTGATGCGAGCTTGTGTTCGTTGGGAAAAGAGTGAATATGTTGACCCATTATGTTTTTTTTTTTTTTTTTTTTTTTTTTTTTGNATTTTTTTGTTCGAAATGACGATAGTGTGTAAAAAATTATTATAGTCATTTGATGCATGTAGTAGATTTACGAGCAGGTAAAAAGTGCTACGGTCCTGCAATTATGATAGCTACTTAGGTAATTACGTTTGTAACTAGAGGGGCGGAGTGGTTATCATGTCTATGGTAGTGCACTTAGACAAATTTCAGAGACGAGACAAATATAGGTCGCCTAGGATACTTGAATACTTTTTTACCTTAGGCCACTTTGAGAGACGAGACATATATAGATCATTTTTTACTAGGTTTTGATATGTGGGTTACGTCACGTTAATCTCAACTTGGACACTCTCAAGTTTGTTTTGGTCCCCATGGGACACTTACCCACTTTTTTTTACCCTTTTAGGTCACTTTAAAGTTCTCGAGAGACGAGATAGATGCTTTCGTACCTCCCAGTGCACTTCAATACATTTTAGGTGGTTGAGGTAGCTTTGATAATTAGGTTATGTTCCATTAGGTTTGATTATGGCACATCCAATTTTTGTCTTGGTCCGCACGGGACAATTCGATACTTTTTTCTTGTACCCTTTTAGACCACTTTGAAGTTTCTAGGAACGAAAGTACGTTTTGAAATCATTTCTAGCTAGTTTTTAGTCTTCACGTGCAATTAGATACCTTTTAGATATTGAATTAGCTTCAAGAGGTGGGATATGTCTCGTTAGACTCGACTAAGAGCACGATGAAGTTTATCTTAGCTCCTTAGGACACTTAAGCACTTTAAATACACAGTTTAAGACATTTCATACCCACTTTCGAGATGTTGATAATTTTTTATTTGTTTAATTTTTCTTGTAAATTAATTACTTCGTATGAAACAAAAAATGGAAATTTGTGACGATTGATAGTTTTTCTGTGAAATTTTTTAATTAGAATTTAAAATCTCGATGAATAAATTAGTTAGAGACCGAATATGTGAGATATTTAAAACTATGAGGCTAATGAAAATGAGAGGTCAAAGTGGACAATATTTGCTAGCAGTGGGCTTGGGACATTATAAATGATATTAGAGCCATCGAGCTGTCTCTTAGGCTGTTACAAATGATATCAGAACCAAACATCGGGCGGTGTGACAGCGAGGATAATGACAATACGTAATGGGCCCATTATAATTACACATATTATAATGACACGTATGAAACTTAATGTTATATCAATTATTGGAGATGAAAATTAATTTAGTTGAACCAAATGGTCCCAACCAACGGAGTTCCCATTTCTTCTTCGCTTCAACCAAAACCGTCCTAATTAAATAGGCATGAAAAGAGCGTGGTGGGGCAACAATTATATTGGTGATGCATGAATGAACCGAGACTCCATCTTAATGACAGTGATCCTCCGAATATGATGATAAAAAAAGAATTTAAAATTACTATTTATACCAATAATGTGTACTTTTTTTCATGGCCAAATCATAATAACTCTATAGTTGATCGTGAGTATAAAATAAAAATTAAAATAAAATTTTAAAAAAATTAAAATAAAATATTTTTAAAGAATAAAATAAATAACATTTGTCAACCATTATAAAAGTTAAAAAGACAAAATATAATTTAGGAACATATATTAGATATACTTAGGTGACCAATGTGATGAGGTGGAAGGAAAGCATTGGGCCACGTGTGAAAGTTGGTGAACTGTAATTGATGTCTGGCAACCAACACCGGGGACGATTGGTCGAAATCTAGTGGTGTTGATGCCTTGGATGTGATGGGGGTATGATTGTAATAAATGAATTTTCTGCGTTAATTACTAAATGAAGTGGACCAACAAAATTTCCAACTCAAAAATGTCGGCCGAATAATTATTCGAATTTTCTATTTTCTATCTTCATTTTTTATTCATTTTCATTAATCATCTATTTGAAAATAAGCTCTAGTTATATTAAAAATTGATTTAAGTCGACTGAAAAGGGAGCTAGGCATAATGTGTGAGATCCTACATCGGTTGGAGTTGGAGACAAAACATTTCTTATGAGGGTGTAAAAACCTCTTTCTAATAGACGTGCTTCAAAATTTTGAGGCTGATGATGATACGTGATGGGCCAAAGCAAACAATATTTGCTAGCGGTGGGTTTGGGCTGTTACAAACGGAATCAGAGCTAGACATGGAGCGATGTGCCAACAAGGACGTTGGGCTCTCAAGGGGGGTAGATTGTGAGGTTCCACATTGGTTGCGGAGGGGAATGAAGTGTTTCTTATAAGAGTGTGGAAACCTCTCTCTAGCATACATGTTTCAAAACCGTGAGATTGATGGTGATACGTAACAGGCCAAGAGGTGAGCTTAGGCTGTAACTTCCATGACCTTCCGGCACTGGGCAGGCGTCGGCCCCCATACATGGTCTTACGACTTTGCGAAGTCTTGTGTTTTTGGTAAACAGTCGCCCGGGCCTGGTCATTGCGACCCCCTTTGTGAGGAGGCACCCCTTCTCCCGAAGTTACGGGGCTATTTTGCCGAGTTCCTTAGAGAGAGTTGTCTCGCGCCCCTAGGTATTCTCTACCTACCCACCTGTGTCGGTTTCGGGTACAGGTACCCTTTTGTTGAAGGTCGTTCGAGCTTTTCCTGGGAGTATGGCATGGGTTACTTCAGCGCCGTAGCGCCTGGTACTCNTAGAGTTGTCTCGCTCCCCTAGGTATTCTCTACCTACTCACATGTGTCGGTTTTGGGTACAGGTACCCTTTTCTTGAAGGCCGTTCGAGCTTTTCCTGGAAGTATGACATCAGTTACTTCAGCATCGTAGCGCCTGGTACTCAAACATTGGCTCGAGGTATTTTCTCTACCCCTTCTTACCCTGAAAAAATAGGGGCCTCTTGCGTCCTTGAACCGATAACCATCTTTCGACTAACCTAGCCTCCTCCGTCCCTCGAGACCAACAAGGGGTAGTACAGGAATATTCACCTGTTGTCCATCGACTACACCTTTCGACCTGATATTAGGCCCTGACTCACCCTCTATAGACAAACCTTGCGGAGGAACCCTTCGGTTTTCAGGGCATTGGTGATATTACAAACGGTATCAAAGTCAGACAACGGACGATGTGCCAGCGAGTATGCTGACCCCTAAGGGAGTGGTTTGTGAGATCCCACATCAATTGGAGCGGGGAACAAAACATTTATTCTAAAGATGTGAAAAACCTCTCCTAACGCACACGTATAATATCTACTAGGAGGATAGAGTGGTGGGCGATAGGTGAGGTAAGAAGAGCATGGAGGAGAGAAAGAAAGATAGTCATAATTGTTAAGTGGATAAATGTGGCTTTCATATTTGAAATGAGTGCTTAATTTGGACGTTGACAAGAACCCAAACAAGTTGTGAGTTTTGCTAACCACCCCTCCATATTTATCTTTCTTAGATTCAAAGCATCTCACTTCAATAATTATCTAATAATTATTAGAGTGTTGCATGTCCACCATCTTCCGGTTCGTCACCGAACCACATCCTATTAGAAAAATGGCGGTAATAACTCATGCTCAAGATCAGACTGGAATGATATCTAAATTTAATATCAAATGGCTTCAACATTCCTTTGCATCCCTGTATAGACCAACACAGATCATTTTAGCATGTTTTATCATTATTCACATGCTCTAAGAGATCACGAGTACACACGATTGCTTCAAGATAAACACATCGAGCCATATGTACTCTTCAAACAAGTGGGTCGTGTTAATAATAGCCTATTTCAAATATCATTTGGGCCGAGCCATGTTAATAACAGCCCAATTCTAAATATACAAATTGGGCCGGGTCGTGTTGATTTAGCCCATTTCTAAATGTTATTTGGGCCGGGCCGAACCCATTGGAAGCCCAAAAGTCTGACCGAAGATAACGTCGACGATGAGTTCTGGACTGTTTCACTCCGGAATCGGCGAGTCAACTCACCGATTCAAGGAGGCGGCATCAACTCCATTGTCGATACATCTGAGTTAATCTATTCAAAATCCACACAGCCCCAGATGGTTGTTCTACTCTCAGCTTCAGCTTTCGCGATCTCTGAACTTCTCTTCAGGTGAGTCAATTTCCACCCATTTCTTTCACTTTGCTGGAAAGTTAACGAAATTATGTACAACCCTTATGCTAGCTCAACTTTATATTCCATCCGGAGTAAAGGGTATCTTCCCAATTACTTAAACGAGCGACCCATCTTCTTAAATGAAAGATGTAATGGAAACCCATTGCATCTTTCATCATCATCATCATGTTGTTCTTGTTGTGTTTGCTATGCATTTCCAACACACAGATTGCCTGTAGGCCCTAGCCTTTTATATGGGTCGAGGCAATCCACCCTGCTTAAATGGTCGATTTCTAGGAGGTTGATGTTGTGTGGCCGAAATCGGTTCTGTTATACGCTTCCGCAATATGGGCATGTTCTGGATTGTTGTGAGGTTCCTTTCTCTATTGTTGATGATAAGGCTTGTCATTGTAGTGAGGGAAGGAGATATAGACAATGTTGTTTGAATTCTGAGGGTGATTTTGAATGCGACGAATCGGATGGATTCGATGAAGAGGACATTGCTGAGGCAATGATCAGTTTGATAAGGGAGGGTTTTGGTAGTCAGGGGAAAAGTAGGTTGTCTAAGAGGGTGGAAGTGGGGAACCGAGGAAAGTCCGGAGCTAAGGAGAGTAGTTTAAGTTCGTCGAGAATGGTAGAACTCGAGAAAAGGGCGAGGAGAGGTGTTGAGGATAAAAGGTTAAGTTCATTTGAAAAGATAAGAGTAGATAGAAAAAGAGAGAGTGGAAATCGTCGTGACAAAGAAGAGAGGAACAGTGAACAGAATAATAAAGTCGGATCGATCGTGGTTGAGTTAAGGAAAAATGGATATAAACTGAACGGAGATCGGTTAGTTCATTCAAGAGGGGATGGTCAGAGTTTGAGAAAAGAAGGGTCTACTTGTTCATCTTATTACTCTCTCTCGTCCTCTGGGGATGTTGAGGAGGATGCTGAAGTGGAAGACAAGAACGTGCAATTCGTTGAGGAATTTTCCGGTGGGTACAGGTACGACTCCGTGAGTGATTTAGGAGAGAAATTAGATGGGCGGATCAAGGAAGAATACAAGAGTCAAGGAGATGATGAGAAGGGGCGAGAAGAGGAATCCGTGCGAGGTGATATTACAGAACGGAATCATGCTAATTGGCATTTGAGGAAGAACTCTGAGACGAAACCTAGTCAAGGATCAACACGAGTAACATCCTCTATAAGTGAAACCTCTGAGACGAACTCGAGATTGTCAAGGACTAGGGAAAGTGGTTATGTAGGTACTTCAAGTTCCAAGAAGAAGTTCGTTGACAAGGAAGAGGAGTTGAAAATGATGGCGACTTTGAACGAGCAATCGAAACAAAATGTATCAGGTAATAAAGTGGGTGGTGTTTATATAAATGAAGGGAAAAAACTTGCTGAAGTATCAGAAATACGGCATGGTAAAGCTGAAGAAATTTCTCGTTCTCAGAAACGACTTACTATTAAGAATGAAAAGCTAGAATTAGATGCAAATCTCGTCAAGAAAGCAAGCAACAGTAGTCATGAAACTGTTCGTCCTGTCCTTCAAGAAGAAAGTTCGAGACGAACTTCATCGGAAAATAGGAAAACCGAGAGAGAAAGGACCTCTCATCAGATAAGTCAGTCGAATGCAGTGATTAACGCAAGTGAAAGTACCGACGTCCACGTAACTTCTAATCAAGAGGTTGAAGAAAGACATCATCAAATAGGAAATCATGCCATTGGGGAAATGGGTTCAAGACAAAAATTTCTTCATCTTGGTGTTATATCAGTAGCCAAAGATGGTAGTACCAACACGACCAACACCTCTGTTTCAAGTTCCGAAGTTGGAACACGAAACGAGGAACAAAATGCAGCATCAAACCTCCTGGCTAAAGACAAAAAGTCTTCGATGGTACATAAAGCTTCTCCGAGCGTTATCTCCAGAAAAGGTTCCCAAGATGCCATGAACATTTCACTGCTTCACGGGACTGATAAAATTTCTTCGACATATTCTGAAAAAACATTTGAAAATAGAATCTTCGAGCAAGAAACTAATAAATCATCAGTGGAAAAAACTAAGGAAACCGTAATAAGAACAGGTCGAAATAATCATCGTGTGGTGCAATCTGAATCAGGAAACGAGGTTAGAGATCATGCAACAAAGTTAAAAGTTCATGGATCGTTTAATTTAAGTTCCGAAAGTAGTTACCAACGGATTGACGTGAATGAGCAAGAAAGTAAAGGCTCGCAGGCTATGTTAATGCCTCCGCCATCTCAGCTTGTAGCTAGAAATCCGTCGCGAACAGAGTCTACTAGTGAAATGGCAAGCCAAATAGTTTCGAGAAGAGCATCAGGAAGTTCGGGTGCTTCCTACGTGCAGTCAGGGGGAAGTCCAGTTTTGCACGGCAAGTCCTACAGAGAAAGCGGGGTAGACGAGAGTACTGGGGAGCCAACCTACCTTATCAATCCTGGTGATACTCTAGGCTCAGCTGACCATTTAGAGAGGTCGTCCGCACCGTTCGTTGGGGAGTCCATTGAGAAGTCCAGGAATGAACCGTTGATTTCCGAAATCCAGAAGGAAGACAATGTCTCTGAAGTAGATTTACTGCATGAAGAGAAGCATGGACAAAAGAATTTTGTAGATTATCAAACGAAGGACCATGACTCGAAGCTCTCATCACGGAGTTCGGGAAGCAAGGGTCCTTCTGATGAAATGTGGCATGTAATGGACTCGACTACTGAGCAGCAGCCTCCGAAAACTGAAGATCCTGAGACTAGTGCACATAGTGAGAATGCAATTGTCAAGAGAAGTGGAAGATCGTTGTGGAATGTCATTTCAGATATAGTTCGTCTCCGTTGGGCTTCACGTGCCGAAACCTCTGATTCAGCTGTAAGATCAGGTGGAAGAAATTCACCAAACGAGTCTGTTAGTAACGAGACATGGTTCTCTGGCCGTGAACATGAAGAAACTGATAATACAAGAATCGGAAGAACCGCAGTTTCTCAATTCACTTCGTCGGATCGGTTAGAAGAACCAAAAAATACATACCATGAAGTAGATACCCCACCTTCCCCAAATGTAATGGAGATCAAGCCATCAAGTGAAACTTTGTTAATTTCTGGAGAGGCGATCTTAACAGATGGTAGGAAGGTTGACGTTATTTCTTCTGGTTCGGATATCGAACGGTCATCATTACCACTGTCTCCCCGAGGTTCTCTCGTTATCGACGAAATTTCTCACAGTGGTAAAACAGATGCCTCTGCAAGCAGCTCGGCTGAGCGGTTGGGGCGTTCTTCTGATGCAACATTACTAGAGATATCAACAACTGGAACCAGGGATGGGGAAGTGAAACAAAGGAAGCTTCAAAGAAACAAGCAAGTTCTTAAAGATCAATTCGACGAATGGGAAGAAGCATACATACTCGAGACTGAGCAGCGGAAAATGGACGAAATGTTCATGAGGGAAGCGCTTGCTGAAGCCAGGAAGGCGGCTGATACCTGGGAGGTACCTGTGGGAGCAGTATTGGTGAAACATGGAAAAATTATCGCTCGTGGCTGCAACCTGTAAGTACTTCGACAGAACGCCTATCTTGTTCGGTTAATCGCTTTCTTTTGAATGTTAACACGTTCATATTTTAGGGTCGAAGAGCTTCGAGATTCCACAGCCCATGCCGAAATGATTTGTATTCGGGAGGCTTCAAAGCAATTAAAGTCATGGAGGCTTGCTGTAATTTTCTGTTACTAGTTTGATCACTTACTAGTTTAAGGGGTTGTTTTTGACTTAGACCATTTCGTACGTTCACAGGAGACGACGCTGTACGTGACGCTTGAACCGTGCCCTATGTGCGCTGGAGCGATACTACAAGCACGAGTTGAAAACCTTGTATGGGGAGCACCAAATAAGCTTCTTGGAGCTGATGGCAGCTGGATCAGGTAAGCCATTTTACTATCAAACTTCTTGGAGCTGCTATCTTAGGTTCATCAATGGATACTCATCCATTCTCGTTTGCTCTGTGCTTTGTTTGAGTCTTTACAGACTTTTTCCTGATGGTGGCGAGGTAAATGCCTCGGAACAGGCTGAGAAACCTGCTGCACCTGTTCATCCGTTCCACCCGAAAATGACGATACGACGAGGTATATTGGCGTCGGAATGTTCTGATGTAATGCAACACTTCTTTCAGCTAAGGAGGAGAAAGAAAAAGAAGGAAAACACTCCACCTCTAACCATTGCTCATCATCATCATCCATCAAAATTTATTTCTAAGATGCATAATATTTTTCACATATTGTTCTGTTTGTAATGGAAATGAGATGATGAGAGACCACATGTTGTTTTGTATGTAACAATAAGCTAGCAGGATTTATAAAAATCATTATAACTCATTGAAACACGTGATTGTATTGTGCTGAGTTCAAATTCACCACTAACAAAATAACTTTGACCGGATGCGTATTGTTCACTAGGTAGAGGTTTTGCACTTTTAGAAAGAATGTTTAGTTATTCTCTCTATGGGGCAGGTCTATGCCCTACGAATCTCGCCCCAAATCACCCCTTTGGGGCAGGTCTATGCCCTACCGGGGGGCAGGGGGGCAGGTCTATGCCTACGGGAAAAAAAAATTGGGTCTATGCCCTATGCCCTAGGGAAAAAAAATTGGGGCAGGTCTATGCCCTACTGAAAAATGTTCTCCAACCTGGAATTCCCGGGTAAAAAATGTTCTCCACTCTCTTCCAATATTAGACCTTTTTTCCCCTCGTTTTCTTAAGAACTAGTTTTGTAAATAGGGTTTAAGATTTTAGATAATTATGGTGACTTGAAAGTTCATAATGTTTAACAGGTTTCATTTCAACGCCGGACTGTTCTAGGCTTCAATCATAGGACCAAAGCTACCATAATTGCAAGCATTCGAGCGTAATCCAGCATCATCTTGCAATACTTGGGCATCCGTTGGTTGCGCATTTATTAGAAGATTAAACTGATTCTAAACAATCTTTTTGATCTCACTTCGACTTGACGACAATCTCTTCCTTGGATTATTCAGGAACTGATGAACTGCGACATGAAATCATTTCCTTCGCAAAAGATTACAAGCGATTTAATGCCGCAAATTCGGTTGTCTTTGAAGGGTTTAGAATTGCAAAATGGAGAGGAAGAGATGGAGAGACAGATAAATCGCAAAGAGAGCGCAATGGAGAGGAAGAGAGACCTTACCTGTTCTGCTGCGGTGCCCTGATGAAGGTGATCGATTTCAGAGCTTCCTTTCTTAGTTTTGTTATATTAATCGAGAGAGGTAGGAGAAGGAAATTGTTTTAACATGTAACATTGAAAATCATATCATAAGCATAAGCGCAATCGCCAATGGCGGGCGCGCGCTTAACCGCGCGACTGTTTGAGCGCGCCTCGCCAGCTCAAATACTCGATGTAATTCCAAAGTTGATCGTAGCATTGACAATTTTGCAACACAATAGAACAATGAAATACAATGGTGTAGCACCAGTTCGTACCGGAACGAAAAACAAGCCCCCGTTCGTAAGCTAATCGATTCAGGAGCCTCTTCGTCCTCTGTGCGGAATTTCTCTGTGCAGATTCATCGTCATCGCCGGAATTACTATCCACCAATCTAGTAACCGCAAGCATCTTACTTCTGCAATGCGAAAGATTGTGCCCCTGGAAATGAAATGCCCAAATTTGGTTGCGCAGCAGAGAAATGGTTGACCTAATGAAGACGCCACTCATAGATGGATGCGGCAGAGTGTGAGAAGAATTGAAGGTCTGCTTGCCGCTGCCATGGATTCAGGTGTGGTTCATACAGTAGCTCCCGTCCTACTTCGCCAATGACACTTCGTCCTGATAGCAGCAATTGGCGTTTAACAGGTACATTAATATTTTACATTGACCATTCTTCACATAATTTCATGTTCATAAGATTGTGAATATGGATGATATCCACTTTCAGTAACTTGCAGTGTGATTCCTCAAATTAAGACTCAATTAGTTTAATTCTTTCATATCCAAACAAAGTTTATGTTTCAGGCGGTGCTGCATCAGGGATGATTCTCAGGTACATAACACTTTTGTTTGATGCTAAAATTGTGTGTATTCTGGTAAAATCATAGCTGATACTGATGGAGAAGAACATGATAAATTGTTGTCACAGTTGGTTTACTTGAGAATTAACACAACTGTGGAATTTTGAATGGTTTTCTTTTCATTGGTGAAAGAAAAAAAAAAAAAAAAATTGTATATGAACTGAACCACAAATAACAAGAATCAAGTGGCTTCCTTTCTGATGGTGAAAGGGGACAATAAGATTCCTCTGGAAACTTTTGTTCAGGCATTGATTCGAATTCCATCTGTGACTGTTGCTGACAGGCATCAGTCTACCTCATCAACTTCATCAAATGGAAGTGGTACTGGATTAACTGCTCTAAATTTTCCAGCATTATTGAGATGCTCATTCTCCAACCTGGGCCATTACCACAGATGCTTTAGAGTGAGCAAAAAGAGGAAGACTTGAACAGTTAACCGTCTTAAGCATACCGATAAACCAAGAAGTTTGTAGCTTTTACCTGAAAAAGTTCCACAGCCCTCTTCTAATGACTTCAAGAGCTGCTAAGAATAATCCAGTAACTCTCGAGTCGACGTGTCCAAAAGTTGAATGGAGAACAGTTTGCAACCATGCAAGCCTGAGAATAAAATTCAAGCCCTGCAAACATTCCAAAGATTTTGATAAGAATCCACTTCATTGTAGGACGACCTAAAACAAGTGAAAATTAATTCACTTCTAGAATGTGTACTTCACAAGACACCTAAAATCTTCCTATATTCTACAAAGTATTGGGTTCTGTTTCTTTCATATCAGAAGTAGATTGAGAATATTGCTATGAACTATGAGCCAATGAAGAGGAATTTTCAAGAATCTTTTCACTTTCTTCCCTATCTTCCATAGTAGCCATGTGGATTATGTTCAGAAATTCAGAATCATTTTGAGTGCTAAATCTCTCTCGGTTGGTGATTGATGCCACATTAGTGCTAGTGCCTATAGACTTTCTTCTGCTAAAGTTTTTTGAAAGCGAAACATGGAGTGTTATCGTGACTGTACCATGGAGACGTAGTAAATGGTCTTTCTTCGAAGCATTAAATCATTCCTAAGCCATGGATTTTTGGAATTCACTTGAAGCAAACCCCAATCCTTTACAAAGTCCCAATACAATTGGTACACAGTTGCTCCACTTGACATAATCACCACTAGACATAACCATCCAACTCCTTTGGTCTTGTCTTTTTCATATGCCACTTTGGACCCTGCAGCCAACATTGCTGAGACATACTTTCCTAGATTGACGAGGTGGCTTGTCTGCCCTTCATCAAACCAGCGCCTTGCACACTGAAAACGCGAAATGCAAAGCCTTGTTATGCTTTGTTAAGAAAAATATAGTGTAAAAAATGTCAATGATGAATAATACAAAATTTTCACACTGCAACCGGTGACTGAATCCTATACCTGCATTGCTCTCCAGTAGTAAGGTAGAAACGAAACTGCATAAGCGAGGTCTCGGTAATGCTTGGCGTTCATACAGTAGTTGTAATTCTGTGTTTTGTAGCTTCCTGTTATGTAGTAGCAGGCCATGTACTCGAGGTTTCGTAGCATTGGGATCTATACCGGGAAACACAGAATTAGGAAAGTCATTTTCTAACAGATCTGTCATGCCTAGTAGTTCAGTAATTTGTAGGTAATCATACTTATTTATATACCTGACTACATAGTTGGTCTGCCATGAAGAAGTCCAACATCAGTACCTGCAGAAAATAGTTGAGAAAGTGATGAGAACATTATAAAACTAAACTCGGACTTTGAAAAAGAGTTCTAATGATGCATGGTGCAGGTAAAATGATGAGGGGAGGATAATTGGAGTAAGGATATACCTTGTAGAGAGGTGAAAAGGCTATATTTCTCATCACACGAAGGAAACGGTAGCGGCTTGATCGATAGTAAATGTTGAAGGGGCACACAAGTAATAGCAAGAAAAGCTGTAACACGAGGAAAAGATTTCGAAAATCACTTACCGAAACTTGACTGAATAATTACAAGCCTCAAAGATAGAGACAAAAGTACGCTTTCATGTTGAGAAATTACCAGCAAGAGAAGGCCAGGTATCACTTGAACTTGAGTATAAGAGTACCCTTTTGAAAGCAGTGCCAAATGAACAAACATTACCCCCATAACAGCAGTCATTGAAGTGGTACAAATCAAGAACACATCTCTGTATTTAAGTTCCTTCGTGGCTGATAACTCTAAAATGAAGCTGTAATTTATTCGAGTCTTTCTCCAGGCAAAGATGTTGCAGCCATACAGAAAGAAATGTAAGAACATCAAGCTGAACATGCTGCAAACATGATTCATCTTGTTAGTTACCGCTCATTGACAGCGAAAACGATTAAGAAAAGACAGTACAAATACTTGCCTGAGTACTGGATATACAGTCTCCATGTACAGTGAGAAAGGGTGCCTTTTGTACGTCCCCATGATATGAGCCATGATAACATAACCCACGAGCAGTGCAATGAAACACCCACTGAACAGTCCTGTTCGTGGAAAAGATTATCTTTACTAACTTATACATAAATGGAAAGTTATTAACATTCGAACAGTTACTGTTTTTTATGGTTAACAACTCTTGAGTGGAGTTCAAATTTCAGCCTCATTTGGTGAACCAGGGGACAATTTTCTTTTTTGTCCAGTGTCCACCAAAAATAGTGGATTGAGCAATGCCCTTTAGTTCAAAGTTAAGTGGTGTGATGTGGCAGTGGCAGTGCTTTTGGATTTGTTTGTTCATCGATGTCTTCATGAATGATTGGTTAATAGACGCTAAAGATTGCAAGGATTTGCTTGGCAAGATCTCCTGAAAATAATGTGTTAAAGAACTCACCGACTATGAACGTAATGCCGTGTGACTCTTTACGCTGTTTTGGTCTAAGGTACTTCATGGCCTTCCTTTTGTCTTCCTCGGCGAAGTTTTTGGTAAATAACTCCTCTACCTCATCTGCTAGCTTTATTACCTGTCATTTCAGAGACTTTAGTCCAATTTTTTTACCTGGTTCTAAAGTTTCTGTATGATATAAGTGACTGACAGACAACCATATCTGGCTCCAAAATTTCAGAATTTGAAGCTACAGTGCAGACAAGACCAACTATGAGACCAGTGGCCACTTCACATTGTCTGAGAACTTTCTCAAGGGAAGTTTTCAGCCGCTAATGACCGAAATCTAGATATGATCTAATCATAAAATCATGGTAAGATGCTCTCTTTGTTTGAATTTTTTTGAAGTTTTTTATTTTTCTAATAATTGTACTGAATTTACCTTGTCTGAACTGTTGAAATAGGAACTTTCCACAACTTTCAGATAAATGGCAAGAACTTGTTTTCCAGTGACCTGCAAAAAAGCAGGATCTTCATGATTACAAACAGGATTTTCAGAGGCAATGATGAAGGAATGAATTATCAGTGCAACATTGTTACTTACTTTGTCAAACTTCTTCAAAATCTTTATGAAGGCAAGCTTGTTCAACTGCCTGAAGAATGATCTCACAATGATCAAAGAGACATTAAAAAAACGAAACTTCAACAATCTGTTCTTCATTATTACCTGTAAGTTTTGAGAAAGCCCAACCCTTTGTAAAGCTCAACAAAAGCTCCTTTAATCATCTTCTCTGCATGGTGCACCCTGGTCTTGTTAATGTGAAGTTTTGTGCCTTCATTGGATTTCTTTGAGTTCGTTAAATCTTCCTTGAATAAATGGCTTATGGCTGAGAAGGTCCGAGATGGGGTTGTCAGAGGAATGTTCATCTTTATGTTCTTCCCTTGAAAACTTATAACTTGACCCGAGACGGATCTCCATTTTAGGTCCAAGCTTTTAGTTTTCGTTGAGTTTCCCGTTTCTTCTGATCTTGGAGAGTCTGAAAATGCCAATTCAGTCTTCTCCAATTCTTCATTGATATTCTCTTGGGACTGTTCTTGCTCTGTTTTGTCCTTATCAGACTCTGCATATCAAAAGAAAACGTAAGAACCATAACAATGAAGCATAACATGCAGATTCCTTAGAGATAAAAGCCATAAAAACTTCCTTCTTCTACAAGTTGACTTAGAGTTTGTGACATCTTCAGATGAAAAGTACAAGCATTGGATATTTTCTAATTAGAGCTACATTATTTTCTCAGGAACTTGGCAGCCGAAACTTTTGGTTGCATTTGAAACAAGGCAAGTTGATGAATTACCACAAGAAATTGTATAGGAGATGGAGCCATCCTCCTTGGAATCCGGCATGATATCTCTGGTCTGGCGCCGGTGCTGG
The DNA here is from genome assembly GCF_002806865.2 of Cucurbita pepo subsp. pepo. Classification (NCBI taxonomy): domain Eukaryota; kingdom Viridiplantae; phylum Streptophyta; class Magnoliopsida; order Cucurbitales; family Cucurbitaceae; genus Cucurbita; species Cucurbita pepo. The sequence continues at coordinate 1,526,856 of NC_036646.1, forward strand.
ATCGCCGTCTTCAGGTCAATGAGAATCTCCAGTTGTTTCTTCAAGCTCTCTCCCAACTCCATGAACTCTGTCTCCTTTGTCTTGAAGAATTGATTCACCTTATTCAGCTGGAAATCCAAACATGAAAAGAATTCCTTTGCTGCAGCTGTATCAGCAAATTGTTCCAGCAGCTCTGTCTCATACATGTCTCCCTTGCTAACAGAGGAAGCAAGTTTCTTATGAACCTGTTGGAAAAAGATTTCAAGTTCATGTTATACTACTACACACACAAATACACAATCATGCAAAATGGGGAAGTTGATAGAAAGAGTACATGAATAGGTCCATGATCTCTGCGTTGGTGACCAAATATAGAGAAATTCTTTATAGAAGACAAGACGGTACTCGCAACCGTGCCGGTGGCGGCGGTCGAGTCGGGCTTGTTATCAGTTTTAAGAAGATAGAGTTTCTTGAGGTCATTCTTTAGTTGGCAATAATCAACAAAAGCATGTTTCCATTCAGGGATCAATTGTCCCTCAAACTGCTTAGAGAATTTGACCATATTGTTGTTGTTAATCTCTGTAGGTAGCAGAGCAGAGTCGGAGAGAGGGAAGAGAAGGGATGATGTTGAAGAAGAAGAAGAAGAAGAAGAAGAAAAAGAAGGAAAGGTTGATGCGAGTGTTGAATGATAGAGCATGCTGACATTATTTATGGATGAAAAGGGGGAGTTGGATTGATGTGCTTCGTACTGATTCTCGACAGCACATTCTAAAATATCCTATGCTTTCTCCACTTGAGAGAGCACAGTGGCCAGGTTCGCCGGAGATTTAACGATTGCCACCGGAAATGGCTGACTTACCGACCAATATGCTTTCATCTAGTTTTTGAAAGGGTCGAGGAATATAAAGGAACCAAGCTAGGAGGGAAGCGGCCTAATTCCCCTTTTTTTTTTTTTCTTAACCAAAAAAAAAAAATACAAACTTTCTCAGCTTCTCCATCTTTCCAACTTTTTGCGAACCTAAACCGAGTTTCGCACGGTTAAGACATCATTAACTTTTCTCGAGTCGTAGTTCATCTCTAATTATCAAATTTTTAATGTTGTATTCTCTCAATGATTAGAAGTGAGAATTTTTTTTTTTTTTTTTTTTTTTTTTTNAAGTAAGAACAACGTTACTCTTGATAACGTGGACTAAAGATATAGAGAGACCCATTATTCAAATTCGAGCACTCTAACTCTAACGCCCGAAGCCCATGGCTAGCAGATATTGTTCTCTTTGAGCTTTCACTTTTAGGTTTCCTTCAAGGTTTTAAAACGTGTTTGCTAGAGAGAGGATTTCACATATTTCACACCCTTATAAAGAATGTTTCGTTCTCCTCCCTGACCGATGTGGGATCCCACAATCTACTCCCCTTCGAGGTCCGCATCCTTGCTGGCACTCAGCCCAGTGTCCACCGCCTTTCAAGATACCATTTGTAGCACTCAGCCCAGTGTCCACCCCCTCTCAAGATACCATTTGTAACAGTGCAAGCTCAAGCTCACTACTAGTAGATATTGTTCTCTTCGAGCTTTCCCTTCCGAGCTTCTCCTCAAGGTTTTAAAACACGTTTACTAGGGAGAAGTTTCCACACTTTTATAAAGAATGTTTCATTCTCTTTCTCAATCGATATGGATCTCACAAACCTTTATAAAAGAAAATGGAAATGGCAATGTTCGGTAGATTGAGTCAGTACCAAACACTTTTTGTCTCATAAGAAGGATGCGTGAAGTGTGTGGCATTTGAGAGACTTTGAGACGTTTGAATGTCTTGATAGTTGAACAAATGGCATAGGTTGATAAGGGGGAATGGTGGATAATTGGCCACAAGCACCAAGGCTAATGCTCATTAGACCAGCATGGCTCCCACTTAGATCTTAGGATAACTAATACATTATTTTAAAGTGTTCTAATTATTAATTTTGGCCCATAACAACATTCATTTGTGTCTCAAATGAAAGGTTTTGAACTGCCATTAATGGAGGTTTCCAGAGCTTTTATTTCATGAAATGGGAATAAAAAACCCCTTTTTAAAAGACAATTTTAAGATTAGAAAATATTTATATATATATATATATATATATATATATATATATATATATATATATATATATATANATATATATGGATGAACCATATATCTTTTCAAAAACACAAATTTTCTTACCAGAGCTCATTAAAAATATATCTTTAAAAGATTATTCCTAACTTGTTAATCCAAAACAACTCCTAGATTCATAATAATCTTTCGATTGAAGTGCTAAAGAGATATTATATTTTATAAACTTTTCGAACATGTCAACTAACCAATAGAAATTTATGAAGCAATATTTGTAGTAATCGTTTGGTTATGCATGCACTTTACGGTAGTTTTTCATTGTCTTCTCACACACTCATCTTGCATTTCATAGTCTGTCAGTCACATCTGATTTTCGTTCGATGTTCCGTATTTCACAGTGTGGCAGTCGTATACAGTGATCGAAGAAATAATCATTGTTTGAATTTTTAAAGGAGATCGAGAGGAAATTACATGAACGAACTAGTTTTAGTTGGGTTTGAAGAGGCAAGTATTCCATGCTTTACTAAGAAAACCAGCATAAACCTAGGAAGAAGAATCTTGTTCTTAGATGTTTGGTCGAGAAAGATTGTTTGTGTCTCAGAATCTTCACAAAAGTTTGTAACAAAATCAACAAGTTAGCCCAAAAATCAAGTTTTCTTTAGTTTGTTCATGATTCTAATTGCCCTAAAATTCATGCATCTTTGATTGTTTTGTGATTTAGAATAAATAACTACGACTATATACGTTTGATTATACATTCACTTTCTTATTTTCTAGAAACTTTTTGAATAATTTTTGCATCACTAAAATGTTCCATTCAAGAAAAGATTTTGACCTTTTGATTTGGAGAGAGTGGTGGGCGGGAGAATACGTTGACCACCATCGAAGAAGCATCGGAGTACAGAGAGGGAAGACGGAAATCTACCTTAAGACTATGTGTAGAGAAATACTATACATCTAACCTTGCCCGTACTAGAAAGCTACCTAAAATCATGTTACATGTGTTTGCATTTCTCGACCCTAACAGTGAGATTACTTACTGGGTATTTCTCAAAATACTCAAACTACATCCTACTCTTGTTTTTCAATTAAAAGTAAGACACCCTTATACAAATGACGGGTTTGCGATAGTGCCTTGGAACGCGCAGTAGGGTAGTTGCATTATGTTATAGTACTTAGGTTAGATCAGTGCATCACTTTATTCTTGTCTTTGTTTTATTTAAATTTTACGTTTTTATTTTTCGTTGTTTTGTTTTAAAACATTTATTACAAACGTTTAATCATGACATCGTTTTTTAAGTATTTTAAACGAATGTTACCGCACATAACGAACATGTCATGCATGCAAATTCCAAATAATGTTAAAAGAATAAATATATAGAGTATTGAAGAACAAAATAATTGATTTAATAAACCTAAGTGAGCCCTAAATCATTTGTTCCATTCTATTATTTGTTCTATTCTTTCCTTCTTAATTCAACTCTTTTCTATTCCTCTCACCACTTGCCAACTTTTCTCTCTCTCTCTCCTACCTCTTTATTTAATTACTTATTTCAACCCAAAAAAAAAAAAACGAGCACTCGGGTTAGATATATGAACATAGTTTCACATTAATCATAAGTAAAACTCGAGCGAGAGTAAATTTAACCTAGACCAATCACTTAGCTATGTCAGCTCATATTAAGACTCGACCGACCATATATTTAAAATGGATGGTGGTGTTTGGTAACACGAACAGAGTAATCATTAATCGGGAATATGGATTACAATATCCTGTTTTGATTTAATCTTTGACCCGCCCTCAATTTGGAAGATTCAGTTCATGGATTAAGGATAAACTAATTCCTCTATGGCATATTCTCACAAATATTTTATTTAAATAAAACGAGTTTTAATAATAATAATAATAATATTATTATTATAATGTAAGGGAATTGGATTCCTATGTTGAATTGGGATTTGGGTCTCTAGAAATAATATATTTCAAGAATATATTTTGATTGGAATTAAAATGGTTTCATTATTGTCACAAATTAGAATATCCTAGAGATAACAATCATGGAATCCTCCCATGCCGCCCTCATTTGAATCTATGACCATCCATCTTGAGTATCAATTCTACTACGTGTTTCACCAACAATTCACCGGTTGATAGCGATAGCGATCGAGTTCGCTATCGAGTCAGAGATAGGGACATCCATGAGTTGAAGACGGAAATGGCTTTTCTATTCCACTTTCCAATTTCATCCTCCCAACCGTTTGAGATTCTCCATTTTATTTTTATAAGGTCGGGATAGGGATTTCCTGGGAAGACTTCGTGAATTAGGTCTCCACAAAAATTTGAAAGAAAGAAAGTTTCGAGTTGCATGTTCTGTCATCTCATATGAGAGTCTAGGTTGTGCAGATATGGTAGTGATACAATCTTCTAAGTCTATAGTTGTTGATATGATTACTGTATTAAAAATGGTCATTAGGATTTCGAAACTAAAACGAATGAACCTAGTGCACTCAGTGAAACTATATTCTTACGTGGTTGAGACTCTAAGAGAAAGTTGATGTGAAGGTTCCGATCGAAGATCTTCGCTAGACAGCCCATGAATCTCGAGAATCGAGCGTGGTGTTTGAAGACCCTACTGCATTCCGATCTCAGGGCTTGAAATTACTGTGAGGCTCAGTACTTCAACTAGTCCTATTGTTCCTCGAATGGATCTCTTAGTTATGGAGACGGTTGCCCAAAAGCAGTATATAAGGCATACCCAATAAAACTTACAAGTAGACCAGATATCACAAACAAGAAGGCGGGTCAAACTTATTGTACCATAATTTCATGTCTCGCTCATACCAGGAGCGAAACCCTAAAATGGGGTGAATCACTCCGATCTTCAAATTCCAGGAGCGAAACCCTAAAAAATTTAACGTTCTATAGAAGGTATTGAATTTAAGTAGTAGTCAGTTAGAAACATCGGCACGTTTAATTGAAGCTTAGATGAATGTACGAGAGATGAATGTACGAGAGATGAAGTTAGGCAGGTGACGAGAAAAAAAAAAAAAAAAAAGGGTAAATTTGAAGGCTCATTTATGCTGTGTGGGAATTTCAAAAGTTTGATGTAAAAAGAAGAAGAAAATAAGTGGAGGAGGAGAGGTTTGGTACCAACACATTATATTCAGAGTTGTAAGCATATGCTTCACCTTTGCATCTTTCATCATATCAATTCATTTTTAGCTAACAAAAACAAACAAACGATCTTCCAGTACTCGAGCGAATTCTTACCACGAGCACCAAATTTTTATCAGATTGTGATAGATTTGTCATTCAATCTATGTTCTACGAGAGTAATCATCCTTATCGTAAGCCTAAGAAAAATAACTCGATAAAGTCAAACAGATAATGTTCCAAGAACGAAGCAGCAAAAGATTAATCCAAATCGAGACAAATAATAAAAGGATAATTTGAGTTGAAGCCCAAATGCAACTCCTCGACATAGGCATCACCCTAGGCTCGTGTCATCCTAGTTTAATTTGGCAGACACGAGTAAAGTTCGGAATCTCAATCTTTCTACACCATTGATTGAAGAACAAGATAATATCAAAAGCTATTCACTCCGATTCTACATATGTAACCACATGGTCTAATACCACTTGTCCCCATGTTTTATCACCTTTTTTTTTTCTTTTGTAATATTCCTCGCAAATGCATTTACACATTACCCACGTTATCGGTACGACTTAATTTTGTTCATGGCGGTCCCCATTAGATGTATGCTACTTCTCTATACACGGTCTATATACGTGCACATGAACTCACTATACAAGCTCGTTAACATATTAGTTGAATAATATCATGATTTACGTGTCTGTATACCTAATATACTAGAGAAGTAATCTATAAGTATATGACATGCAACATACCTGAGATCCCACATTTAAAATCATGGTTCATACTTTTATTATTACGTACAGTCCATTTATTTCATTCTTCTATTTTAAAATTAATTTTTTTAATTTTTTAATTATGTATATCGAACACATTATTAAAATTTTAATATAATTCAGAAATTTATTAAATATGAAATTAAATATTTATGTTAATTACATTAGATATACTAGTAATGAATTAATCCAATTACTTGATTAGTATGTATGAATTTAAATTATTATAATTTTAATTTTAGATTATTACATTTTTTTTAATTTTAAAATAATTCAATATTTTGTGCATTTTCTTATTTATTTTGGGATTCTTTTAATATGTTTATAATGTCCATAAAATCCACGTGGAAAAAATCTAAATTTTTACAATTATAAAAGGAAAAGAGAACAAAAAGGAGAGTCAAAAAGAGAAGAAATTTTAAAATAAAATCAAGCCAATTGAAGAAAAGTGGTAACTTTTTTAAAAAAAAAAATTAAAAAGCAATAATTGAGGCAATTTTGGATTTATTAACCAAAATTATTTTTTCCTTCATCTCCCAATCACTACTTTTCCTTTAATTTTTTTATTTTTTGGAAATAAATAAATAAAAAGAAAAGGGAAAAAAAAAGTGAGATAAAAAGAAAAAGAAAACTAGGACGAGTTGTATTCCATATGATTTTTGTTTCCGTGCATCGTAACGTGTTTGACAACTACTTCGTCTCGATTAGGTCAGCTAATTAAAAGGTCGTTATAAGATACAGATTAAGTTAACACTAGTTTTAACTCGTCTCATGTCCTACTCTTTAAATACTCGGTTAGTCATATTTCATACAATTGTTGTTTAAACAGATAGAAAAAAAATATAATTGGCAGTCTCGGGTTAGTGTCGTACAATATGTTTTCAGCTTAAGGATAAAAAAGATCGTCTCTTCGTGCTCTTTTCACTTTTATGAGAAAGTGTATATATTTTATCAGTTTTTTTTTTTTGTTCATTTTAAAAACATTTAAATAATTTTGTTTCTCATTTTGAAAAATTAAAGAGAATGAGGCAATATATATATATGTAATGGGCCGGAAATTAGCCCAAATATTTAATTGGAGCATTTGGGCCAATTAAAGCCCAAAAGTTTGAGTCAACGTCAAAGACCACAAAATGTGTTTGACTAATTGCACCCTCCTCCCAACACGACTTTTGCATGAGTAAAGCCACAACTTTGGTCAAACAATTTGCATTAGCCAAAAGGTGGCTATGTCAATGGAAATCGGTAGGTCTATTATAGCCCAAAAAAAAAAAAAAAAAAAAAAAAAAAAAAAAAAAAAAAAANATCTAAGCTCACTATTAGCAGATATTGTTTACTTTAATTTGTTACGTATCACCATTAATCTCACGGTTTTCCACACCTTTCTAAGAGAGGCTTCATTGAGAGTCAAGCGTCTTCGTTGGCACACCATTCGAAACCTGACTTCGATACCATTTGTAACAGCTCAAGCCCACTACTAGCAGATATAGTTAGTTTTGGCTTGTTACGTATTGCCATCAATCTCACGGTTTTAAAGCGCGTCTATTAGGAAGAGGTTTCTTCATCTTTATAAGGAATATTTCGTTCCCCGCTCCAACTAATGTGAGATCTTGTTTAATAAGTATTTAAATCTCGTTTGATAATCATTTTATGTTATCGAAAATGATAGGGACATGATGTGATTTATTTGGATATGGTGCAAGGGATGTGAATGCCCATAATGTAATACAACCAGGCACACAGCCAACCACCAAATAAAACTATTAAATATATCTATCTTATTTAAAATGATTTATTCCACTCAAATATATAATTATTTATTATTAAAATTTTAAAATAATTATTAACATTATTGCTAAATAAATTCTAAAATCTACCCTCCAAAATATACTAATAAAATTAAAATATTTAAAATTATTGTTTAATAATAATTAAGCATTGATTAAACATAAATATTTTTTATTTATCTGAAATTTTAGAATGAAAGTCAAATATGATGGGTATGAATTGAATGCGAGTAATTTAGTAGGGCTACGCCAACTGAATGGACAAGAGAAGGATCAACAATGACGGCCGCCACACTGCAAGTGGAAATGCTACATTTAATCTCGCGTTAAACGTGTGGTTAGGATTAGATTTGATTTAGTTATACCAGATTTAATTATATCTAATTTGATTAGCATTCAGAGATTTCTTACGAAGCTAGATTTAGGTATAAATATGGTTTCTAGCCCAAATTATTGCAATAGCAAGAGAACTACTCAACTTATTTAAAAAAATACCCTTTAATTTTTTTAAAACTTAAAAACTTAAAATATAATTTTCTAGTGAGTACATGGTTTAAAAAATACCTATTAAATTTTAAAAATAGCATTAAATTTTTAAATCATTACTGTCAATATATGGATGGAAACCGTCTATTGACACCTTTTGGATTATCTTTCTCCAAGCTGACTGAAACTGGTTAGAATCTTATTCTTAATTCTTTTTTATAAATAAAAAATAATAAATAAATAAATAAACCAAATAACGTATTTAGAAAAAAAAAAATAGAATAAAATAAAAACTCCCGAAAATGGACGTAAGTATACATAAAAATTCATTATGGAAATTTAATTTTATTTATTAATAGTACTTTAATTATACTACAATCAAGTGTACAGAAAAACCCCGAATTTTCGCTCCACCTTCGTCAGCCACGGCGGCGCTGCGGCCTATAAATACCTCCTCATCCATAACCTTACCTCCAAACACAAAACCCATCTTCAAATATGGTGTCTGAGGTCCAACAGATTAACGGCACAAAAACGAAGACATTGGTGGTGGCGCCTCCGCCATCGCCGCAAGTAGCAGTGGCGATTTGCTTGTTGAGAGGTAAATCGGTGCTAATGGGGCGCCGACTTGTATCGATTGGCAACTCCAAATATTCTCTCCCAAGTGGCCATCTTGAATTTGGTTCGTTTTTCTATCTCATTGTTCTTAGAAATCACGACTCTCCTCGATGTTATGATATTGCCCACTTTGAGCATAAGCGGCCTCATACTAATAGAGAGAGTCCATCATCCAACAGTCCTCAATGTTATGATATTGCTCACTTTGAGCATAAGCGGCCTCATACTAATAGAGAGAGTATTCTTCACTTATAAACATACTAATAGAGAGAGTATTCTTCACTTATAAACATACTAATAGAGAGAGTATTCTTCACTTATAAACTCATGATCATTCCCTAAATTAGCCGATGTGGGACTTCCATCATCCAACACCTCCCCTCGAACAAAAACTCCTTTGGAGTCTCCTTTTCTTTTAGAGTTCTTTGTTCGATATTTGAGGATTTACTAATCTATTAGTACGACTAAGTTTAGGGCATGGCTCTGATACCATGTTAGACGAACACGACTCTTGGTATGATATTGTCCACTTTGAGCATAAGCTCTCATAGCTTTGCTTTGGGCTTCCTCAAAAAGCCTCGTACCAATGGAGATAGTATTCCTCACTTATAAACCCATGATCATTCTCTAAATCAGCTGATGTGGGACTTCCATCATTTAATAATTGTGTCTAAATACTAACATATCTCTACATATATTGTCCACTTTGAATATAAGCTCTCGCAACTTCATTTATAAACTCGTGATTTTTTGGTTTTTAGGTGAGAATTTTGAAGAATGTGCTGCAAGAGAGATGAAGGAAGAGACGGGGCTGGATATTGAGAAGGTTGAGTTTTTGAAAGTGACCAATAATTTGTTTTTGGATCAGCCAACGCCGGCTCATTATGTGGTGGTGTTCGTGCGGGCGGTGTTGGCTGATCCCATGCAAACTCCGCTCAATCTTGAGCCTGACAAATGTGGTGGCTGGGATTGGTATGAATGGGATAGTCTGCCCAAGCCACTCTTTGGTCCCATCAAAGCAATGGTTATGGAGGGCTTCAATCCTTTCCCATAATAACCTACTCACGACAGACTGGCACGGTTGAATTGGGTTAGATCAAGATCTATTAGTCATCTACACGAAATCGAAAAACGGAGAAAAGCTTTTGCTTTTCGTTCTAATTTGTACTCTAATTATAAGATTGGTTTATGATATTAATTAATGTGTTGTTTGAAGAACTTTGACTCACGATAACGTTTACACAACCATACAAGCTAATAATACGATATCAATATACAACTACACACAAAACCCAGTAGATTTCATTAAGATTAAACGACCATTAAACAATTCATCCAAATTTAGTTAGAAGAGACTTGTTTGTGTGTGTTCGTGTTGGATGATAAAAGTCACACGCTAATTTAGGGAATGATATGGGTTTATAATCAATGAGTACTCTCTCCATTGGCACGAGGCCTTTTGAGGAAGCCCAAAGCAAAGCCATGAGAGTTTATGCTCAAACTGGACAATATTATACCATTGTGGAGAGTTGTGTTCAACTAACATGGTATTAGAGCCATGCCCTAAACTTAGTCGTGCTAATAGATTGGTAAATTCTCAAATATCGAACAAAGGACTCCAAAAGAAAAGGAGTCAAGCATCCTCAAAGGTAGTCAGAAATGACTAAGACTCCAAAGGAGTCGAGCCTCGATTAAGGGGAGGCGTACTTTGTTGGAGGGGAGGTATTGGATGATGAAAGTCCCACATCATCTAATTTAGGGAATGATATGGGTTTATAATCTTCTTTTTATATTTGCATGGGTGAATTACGAGCAGCTTCAGGTGCTTTTTGTGAGATCTCGCATCTCTTGGAGAGAAGAACGAACCATTCTTTATAAGAGTGTGGAAACCTCTCTCTAAAATATGCGTTTTAAAATCGTGAGGCGCAATATCTATTATTGGTGGGTTTAGGCTGTTACAAATGGTATCAAAGTCAGACACCGAGTGGTGTGTCATTAAGGATGCTGGCCTCCAGGAGGGTGAAATATAGGCTGTTACAAATGGTATCAAAGTCAGACACCGAGTGGTGTGTCATTAAGGATGCTGGCCTCCAGGAGGGTGAAATATAGGCTGTTACAAATGGTATCAAAGTCAGACACCGAGTGGTGTGTCATTAAGGATGCTGGCCTCCAGGAGGGTGAAATATAGGCTGTTACAAATGGTATCAAAGTCAGACACCGAGTGGTGTGTCATTAAGGATGCTGGCCTCCAGGAGGGTGAAATATAGGCTGTTACAAATGGTATCAAAGTCAGACACCGAGTGGTGTGTCATTAAGGATGCTGGCCTCCAGGAGGGTGAAATATAGGCTGTTACAAATGGTATCAAAGTCAGACACCGAGTGGTGTGTCATTAAGGATGCTGGCCTCCAGGAGGGTGAAATATAGGCTGTTACAAATGGTATCAAAGTCAGACACCGAGTGGTGTGTCATTAAGGATGCTGGCCTCCAGGAGGGTGAATTGTGAGATCCCACATCGGTTGGAGAGGAGAACGAACACCGAGTGGTGTGTCACCGAGGATGTTGGCCTCCAAGGGGGGTGAATTGAGAACGAAACATTCTTCATAAGAGTGTAGAAATCTCTCTCTAACACACGCGTTTTACAACCATGAAAGAAATTGAAGATAACTACGCGGGAGAGAAGTTTATTTTTGTGGGCTGGGCCCATGAATCATTCTTTGTTGGGCCGTTTCTGTTTTGTATCAGTTACCCAAATGGGCCTGTAATATGGACTGTGAACGAATGGTATGAGCCCATTAATATAATTCAGGAAAATTGGAAGAAATTATTTAAAAAAATAATTGGAATGAGTAGGTATTATTTATTTAAAATGCATTTAATAATTAAAGATATTGAAATATTTGTATAATAATAATAATAATAGTATTTTAATTGAACAACCCATGTGTTTGTAAAGCATGTGGGAATAGAGAGAGAGAGAGACAAAAATGGTTGGAAACCTAGGGATCAACAAATTAAATCCAATAAATTCCACATTTTATTTTCCAAATAATAATAATTATTAATATTATTTAGTAAATAAAGAGAAATAGGTTGGTAGGGCATGCTATTTTCCAGCTTTTTAAAGCTTTTTTAATGTGTTTATTGGCTCAAGGCTTCCATTTTCTTTGTTTTTTTTCCTTTGACATTTTGACATTAACGACAGTGATTCTGAGCTGTTTGTCTCATGCAGTCTCAACATCTTTTTTTATTGTCTTTTCTTTTTTTATTTTTTTTAGTATTCGATAATCCAGCTAATTTATTTACTCGACTGTCAAGTTCAGAATTGAATTAATTTACTCTTCTGTAAAGACGAAAGAAAGATTAATTCGACTGAATTTCTTGAACGAGGTAATTCCGAAGTCAATGCTCAAGATTCATTCGACTTAACCTTAAACGACATTTTTTGAGACATGGTAATATTTACTTTTTTATTGCTTTTTAAGAGTGAAAACTATTTTCACAACCTACTTTGTTCTTAACTCAGATGAATTTCAAGAAAATTTTTAGGAGATCAGAAATTAGTCTAAGTAAAACACACTCTTATGACTGAGTCACCAAGAAGAAAAGTTTAAATTGTTGATATAAATAGTAACTTTCATTTCCTTCATTCTTAGTCATTTTATTCTTATGATCGCTCTCATTCCGATGTAGTGTTGTTCAAATCCATCGCTAGCGGACATTACCCGTTTCAGCCCATTACGTACCTCATCAATCTCACAATTTAAAAACGTGTTTTCTAAGGCCACTCCCTAAGAAATGTTTCGTTCACATCTCCAACTGATGTGAGATCTCACAATCCATCCCCTTGAGAACCAATGTTATCGCTAGCACACCACTCAGTGTCTAACTCTAATATCATTCACAACAGTTTAAGTTCACATCTAGCAAATATTGTTTGTTTTGATCCATTATATATCCTCGTCAGCCTCAGTTTTTAAAACACGTTTTCTAGGGAAAAGTTTCCACATCGTGATAAAAAATGCTTTGATTCACTCTCCAACCAGTGTAGGATCTCAGGTATGGTCTCTATTTAAACCGAGAAAGAAAAAAAAAAACATAATAAATTAGATAAGAAGACAGGGGAGGGGAGGGGAGGGGGGAGACAGAACACTAAGCAATGTCTTGACAGCGCCAGGATCCATTTAACTCGGTGCGGGTCTTAACATGTCTAAACGTGGCAATGCCTTCCAATTAAATGTTGGGACTTGTGGCACTCAAATTTTCAAACCATCAAACCAAGACAGGGCAAGGACTCCTGCAGCGCAGCCATTGCGGGCCGCCGCGGCGCCCTCCTTCCTGCCCTTTGTCCCTCTGTTCTGTTTTTCAAACCCATTCCTACAAATCTCTGACATTTCATCCAAACTGGACCACCTCCCCCTTCTCTTTATATCTCACCATCATAATTCCAAGCTCCCCCTCTCTCAAACCCCCACAGCCATGTCCAACTCCCTCCATGATTCCTCCTCCTCCTTCTCCCGCCGCTATTTCACCTGGAAAAACAAGCCCCAAGAAGAACAACAACACCAAGAACCCTTGTCCTTCACTTTGTCCTCCCGTTTCAGCGAGGAAGACAAGCAAGACAACCTCAAGAAACCAGAGAAGAAGAAACCATCTCCTTCCAAGCTCCGGACGGCTTTAACAGTCATCGGACGGATCCGGCCGACAACCAACCGCTCCCGGCTTGGCGGCCGGGTTGTCGGTACGCTATTTGGGTACCGACGAGGACATGTCTATTTCGCGTTACAAGAAGACCCAAAACAGAATCCGACGTTTTTAATTGAGCTATCGACGCCGACGAGTGTTCTGGTGCGGGAAATGGCATCTGGGTTGGTTCGAATCGCGCTGGAATGTGAGAGGAAAGCAGAGAGGAAGAAGAATTGTAAGTTAGTAGAGGAGGCGCTGTGGAGAACGTATTGTAATGGGAAGAAATGTGGGTATGCGAGTAGAAGGGAGTGTGGGGCGGAGGAGCAGAGGATTCTGAAGGCGGTGGAGCCGATCACGATGGGGGCAGGGGTATTGCCGGCGGCGGAGGGAAGTGGAAATGGGTCGGAGGGGGAATTGATGTACATGAGGGCGAGGTTTGAGAGGGTGATTGGGTCGAAGGATTCGGAAGCTTTTTACATGATGAGCCCTGATTGTAATGGAGGGCCTGAACTTAGTATTTACTTGCTTAGGATTTGAAGTTTGATCGATCCCTTGTTTGGTTGTTCTTGAGATGCCTGAATTTCTGGGAATCGTGCTTCTGGGGAATCAATGCATTGATGGGAACAAATGGGGTATTGATTTCGATGTATAGCTCTTTTTCTTTTTGTTCACATTGGTTGTTTGAGAATCAAAAATATTTCAAAGTTCTATGCATTTCATCTCATAAATTTCAATCCATTGTACCATAATTCGATACGAGCGTTATTCAGATGTTGATCGATCTATCATGGACTGTTTTGTCATTGTCTTTCGCCCCTTCTCGGTAGTTCTATAGATGGTTTTTCGGACGTTTTCTAGAATTAAAAGGAGGAGAGCTAGTGCTTGCCATCGAAGAATTGGTCCATGGTGCTTGCCATCGAAGAATTGGTCCATGGATTTCATTGTTGTTCTAATGGTTGATATCTCAAGTTGTTGTGTTCTACGTCGGTTGGAGAGAGGAACAAAGCATTCCTTAGAAAGGTGTAGAAACAAAGCATTCCTTAGAAAGGTGTAGAAACTTCTCTCTCTATCATACACGTTTTAAAACCATGAGGCTGGTGCGATATGTAATGGGTCAAAACCGATAATATCAGCTAGCCTTGAAATTGAGCTAAATGGTATCATAACTAAACACTAGGTGATTTGTCAGTGAGGAAGCTGAGTGTAACGGCCCACATCCACCATTAGCAGATATTGTCTTTTTTTGGGTCTTCCCCTCAAGGCTTTAAAAGTCTCTACTAGTGGAAGGGGTTTCCACACCCTTATAAATGGTGGTTTCTTCTCCTCCCCAACCAATGTGGGACATCACAATCCACCCTCCTTTGGGGCCAGCGTCCTCACTGACACTCTTTCCTTCCTCCAATCGATGTGGGACCACCCCCAAATCCAACTCCCTTTGTGGCCCAGCGTCCTTACTGGCACACCGTCTCGTGTCTACCCCTTTCGGGGAACAGCGAGAAGGTTGGCACATCGTTCGGTATCTGGCTCTGATACCATTTGTAACGGCTCAGATCCACCTCTACCAGATATTGTCCTCTTTGGGCTTTCCCTTTCGAGCTTCCCTTCAAGGCTTTAAAACGTGTCTGCTAGGGGAAAGTTTCCACACCCTTATAAAAATTAGCGTTCGTTGTTAATTAACAATAATGAAAGAAGAGAAGAATGTTGGGGAGGACAATGGCACAATGATAAGGAAAAAAAAACACAATGAATTGGGAGGTGGGCATGTCTTCCAATCTTGATGAGTATCTCCTTAACTCTTCTTTTATCCTCTAATTTTGGTAGCACTCACTCACTCACTCGTGGCCCCTCGCCGTTAAAACATACCTTTATCACACCCATCTTTCAACTTTGGGACCCAAACCCATTATGCTTTTCCAACACAACCACTACAAAAATCTTACTCGTCGTCGCACGTTTATGTAATTTCACATTCAACCTTTACCCAACCCACACTGATATTTAAACCAATGCTCGTATCCGAGATACACACACCCAAGTGCTCTATTAGATTTCTATACTTGACATGACACAAAACGTTCTTAAGCATCAGTAGAGTTTCTCAAACTCTACCTTCTTTCCTCTTTGCCTTCAATTACATCGGAAAAACGACTCGTAAGTCTGATTATGGTCATTCCTCATCATTAGTAGTAATAGCCACCCCAGTACATTTTTACTACTTCTCGAGCTCAAAGCCAAATATACCTAGCTCGGTTACCCCTTACACGAGTACCTAGATGCTATATAGGCCAATTGGATTAAAAGTACTTTAGAAAATAAGAAAATAATATATTTTTTTTTCAACCCTTTGAAAACTAGGGACGAAATGCAACCAAAGTCAAAGTAATAATTTTGGTATTGTTATTATTTTATTTATTGCTAATTTAATACAAATATATTTTTTGAAAATAATTTAATATGGATAATTGGAGTTACTTTATTTAGTTAATACAAATATATATAAAATAATTTAATAGCCCATATATATATATATATATATATATATATATAATAAATTGCCTCCATTAAACCGCCTTTAAAATCTAATTATTGTGGACGGTAGCAATAAAATTTAAAATAATTTGAGAAAGAGAAAATAATTCATATTCCACGTCATATTTTTAAATTATTAAAATTTGAGATATTAAATTATAAAATCAATTAAAATTGGAAAAAAAAAAGGAAAAGAAAAGAAAAAATACCCACATAATTAAGCGAATATTAAATCCATAATAATGGAAGAAAATGAATGAAACATTTCTTATAAAGGCGTAGTTTTAAATCGTGAGGCTAACAACAACATGTAACAGGTCAAACCGGACAACTTTTGCTAGAGGTGGGTTTGGGTGGTTACAAATTGTATTCAGACACGGACACTCTGCTAACGAGGACGTTGGGTCAAAGGGGGTGGATTATTAGATTCTATATCGGTTGGAGTGTGAAAATTTTTTAGTCTCGAGCTTTAGAGATCCCTAGAATAATAGCTAGGGCGTGGTAGGTATGTTTAAACCGTTCACGTACCATTCTTTTTGTTGTCGCGTTATTAATGAAGTTTGAATTATAAAGAATTGATTATGACAAACCAAATTTTTATTTCCTTTTTCTTTCACAAATTTTAAGTTCAACCATATGAAAAAGATTGAAAATAATTAAAAAAAAAAAATTATATTAACTTCAAATTCCATACATATTGGAACAAAATGGTTACAATTGGCTCACTTTGTATACAGTATAAATTCATTATAATTCAAAGAAATGGAAGTAAAAAAAGAACAAAAAATGGTGTTTCAATTGGAAGGAACAGAGTCGACGACAGAGTTGTGTCTGTCGGAAGGAGCTGAAGGAGGAATCGGATTGTTTCTGGGGAGAAAGCTGAAGGTTTCGCCGCCGTATCGGAACCCTGTCTTGTAATTGAGACCGATTTCGCCGGAATCCATCTCCGGTCCCGTCGGTTTCAGCGGCCGAGTTGCAGAGCAAAACCCAGAAAGAAGAAGCAGAGCAAGAACGACAATGGCGACCGGGTTGTTTAAAGAAGAAGAGGAAGCCATGGCTGATGAAGAGAGGAAATAATTTGCATGGAAACATTCTTGTGTATTTATGCTACTTTCTGTCACTCTTCTTCTAAATTGGTTCGAATAGATTTGGTCAATTGCGGGCGGACTTAGAATTTAATATCCTACGAGTTGATACACAACTAAATGTGTAAAAATGTGTGAAAGCCGAGTCAAAACACTCGTCCATTCACGGGTTTTATTGTTGAAGAACAGGTTCGTTTGATTTTTGTAGGTAAACTCTAAATAAATTACAAGTCTTCGCTTAAAGTCTAATATGAGATATAATGGTATTGTATTGCCAAACTTTTTTACCCTTTTTTGGGGCAATTTCTCAACTTTGTTTGTGTGGTTGCCAATAAGACGTCATGGTTGGACTTCTTTGATTTTTTCTAACCAACTTTGTTTGTGTCGTTCCAGCTACTCATAAATGATGTTTGGATTGACGGGTTATCTTCGGAATTTGACCCACTCCATGAAAACTCACTAGATGGGTTGGATGGTGATGGCGGAAGAAGTCCCTACCCTGTTCCCACACTCGAGACTTACGGGAATAAGGGGGTTTGTATCAGCATTTCCAAACATAATAAAACATTTGAAAACGACATATACATATTAGTTCAATTTTTACGTCAATTTCTCTCTATCAAATTTAACCTAAAACTTCAACTTTTAGTCTAAAATTCCACATAATTGAACAGTTGAGCTCAATAAAACATCGAAGTATTGATTAGTCTATTGGTAGTTCAATTATTCTCTGTTCGTCTTGTTGTGACATACCTATCTTGATTGATAACTTAACTATCGAGTGTCAACATTTCTTATATTTATGTTTAGAAATACTCAGAAACGAGACAATTTCGGTAAAAGGGTCGATCAATCAATTCTAAACATATTCAAAATTAGTTAAATTTTCATAATTTTTAAGTCATAAGTCAATGGTTTTGAGGAAAATAAAAATAAAAACAAAATGTTTTTTTTTTTTATTTCCAAACATTTAGGAAAATATGGCATTGTTTTTTAAGGTTGACGTGGAAATAATTTTGCTTTATTTTCTTCAATAATGATGAAAAAATTAAAAATTTAAACGGTCGTCTTGGGGTTTGACGAATGCTTGGGAAGAAGACGACCTCTTCAGTCTTCACTCGTTTTCTGCATTAAAATTCAAAGTCTGCGTTTTCTTTAATAAAATTTTATTTTTTTTAATAATTTTAAAACATTTTTAAAATATTACCATTTTTCCAATATTTTTTAAAAAGAATCTCAATTAATTTCTTTAAAACGTTTAGTTAGCAAAATAAATAAATAAATAAAATATTATTAAATTATGTTTTTATTAATATATCACGCAAACTATACGATTAATTTATGACTTTAAACTTAAATTTTCATATTTGTGACATTTTAGTTCTAATAATTCTTTGAACTTTTAATATTATCTTAAAAATTTATAAATATATTGACATAAATCACAATAATAATAACAATAAATTTGCTAATTTCAAATTATCTATAATTGTGTTAAATTACAAATTTGGTCATTGTGAGATGTTGGAAAGGAGAACGGAATATTCTTATTGTGGAAAACTCTATCTATATCTAAACAGATATGTTTTAAAACCATGAGACTAACAACAATACTTAATGGGTCAAAATGAACAATATCTATTAGCGGTGGGCTTGAACTATTATAAACGGTATCAAAGCCTATTATAATAACAAAAAAATTATTTTTATATTGATTTTTTTAAAAAAATAAAAATAAAATTGCTAAGATAGGCTTAAAAAAGACTGAATTTGCAGGAGGGGAAAAGTGGGGGAGTAGACGGAATCAAAAGGGGGCGTTACCGACCGATACCTTGGGATTAGTTCCGCTACGTTCAGCTCTGACAACCCCCCACTTTCTGACATTATTGTCCTTCCACCCCTTTTCTTTTCTTTTATTCCAAACCAACCCCCTTATTTACACTATTCTCATTTTCTACCCACCATTTTCCCCAAATAGAAATGGATAGAGATTTTTTGGGTATTAATGCAATTTATAAATATAGGCTCAATTATTTATCCTTTTATTTATTTATTTTTTTTGGGTACAATTTTATCACCACATAAAAATTTAAAACTAAACTTTTTTATTATTATTATTATTTAGAAGATAAATAACTGATATAATATAATTTTAAATAGAGATTTTTTAGTGGAAAATTTTTCCATCCCTATTCTCATGAAATTTTTCATTTATTTTTACAGTGATTTGATCGGAGATTCAACATGACGAATCTGCGAGGATTGAATTTCGGGTAATTCATTTCCATTTATTATTCTTTAGAAAAATAATTATTTTAAATTTTCATTTTTCAATAAAACCTTTAATAATAACCGGTAAAAAAATATATAATAAAATAATATATTTCATAAGCAAAAATATATATATATAATTAAAAAAAATTACGAACCAGTATTTAGCTTAAATATTAGTTAAATATTAGCATGAGAATTTCAAAATTAACTTTTTTTTTTCTTATCCTTAAAAAAAAACATATATAGATTAAGTGAGACAAAGCATGGAATTGACGGGGACATGGAATATAATATCGTCCCCAGGGGAAAATGCTTTCCACTCATCATCTAAACGAGAATTCTCCTTCTTGTTTGAGGTAGGTTCCCAACCTTGCAAATAAAATGAATATATTTAATTCGAAGTAGTCTATCAACTCTTTTTTTTTTTTAAGTCTTAACCACAATTCAAAATTCGAAACATTCTACCTTTGGTAAAAAAAAATATAATAGTTTAATCGTTCAACTAGGATAAAAATGACAAATTTTCACTTTAATCTTAAATTATTTATTAATATTGCCAAATAAAAAAATAATTTAGAATTATTATTAACCAAACTTGAAAAATACTCTAAAAAAAATGTTTTTAATCATTCAAAATTAACTTAGTGTTCGATTTTTTACCCATTCAAACAAGTTTTACATTACATAAAATTCAATTTTGAATAAATAAAAACGGTAATTTAGATAATCGGTAAATGAAAGTATTTACAAGGAAGGCAACCAACGGTAATTTCTTTTTCTTTTTTCCTCGAAAAATTATTTCATCCCTCCGACCGAACACTACGGCGAAGAAACCTCTGTTTTCTTGTTTCATCACAACCTCATGATTAGCAACGTCATCGTTAATGTCTTCCCCACAAATTTCCACCAAAACCCTTCAACTCCAACCCAAGAACACCCGTTTGAGACAGCCACATTCCCATTTGAGAAGGGTTTTTCCGTCAATTTGATCACTTCTTCTTCCTCCTCCTCCTCACATGGCTTCACTCCATACGGAGCACTGTTTGCCGTCACCATTCCCATGGGGTAACACAGATTCGGATTATCCCAGGCCCCGAATCTCCTTCCCATTTTCCCATAAAACTCTTCGGAGAATTTAAGGTCACCGGATAGATTGTTCCCGGACAGGTAAATTGCACTAACGAATGGCAGAGCTGCAAGTTCCGGCGAAGGGTTTCCGGTTAGATTGTTGCGGCTTAGTCCCAGAAACCTTAGTTTTTTTAATTCCGACAGTGAATCGGGAATGTCCCCTGTCAAACCCATGTCGGAGAGATCCAAAATCATCAAATTTCTTAGACTTTTCCAGTTTATGTTCTTGAGTTCTCCGCCGATAGGGTTGTTGGATAAGATGATTTCTTCCAATGAATTCATCTTCTCAAACGACCGTCTCAATCCGCCGTAGAAACTGTTGTTGCTGAGATCCAGAAGAGTTAAACTCCTCATATCACCGATTTCATCCGGCAAAACTCCACCCAATTTGTTGTCACTCAGATCAAGCTTCAAAAGGGAGCTTAAATTCCCCAAACATGGCGGCAAAGAACCCGACAGAAAATTTCTACTCAAATCCAAAATCAGCAGCTCGCTCAACCTGCCGAGATTTGGAGCAATTGGACCAGTGAGCGAGTTCCCACAAAGAACCAACCGTTTCAATCGGATCAAATCGCCAAAAGATTCTGGTATTTCGCCCACCAATCCATTCTGTAATAGAATCAAAGATTGCAGGTTTGGAAGACTCCCTAAACTGGCCGGAATTTTTCCAGTGAGGCCAGCGTTTGATCTGAACTCAAGAGATTCTAAACTTCCGGCGAGATTCAGCCATTCTCCAGCTGGAAGTGAAACAGAATTGTTCCTCGTAGCCGACACAAAGCAGCTGAAGAATGACAAAGTTTTAAGGTGTTTGAGTTCAAACAATTGCTGTCTGAAATGGGCATTTGGAGCACAAGCAAGCGAGTTCTCATGAGTTGGTCCAATGCTTAGTGCAGTGACATACCAGAGCCCATCGAAGATATCACAAGAAACCCCCTGAAAAAACATCCCAAAACAGAGTATCCCATCTTCCTAAGTAGATTCCTCAAATGGGAAGCTCTAAAAGCAACAATTGAAGGAGAATTACCTGTATTGGAGTCCAACCACAAGGATCTGGGTAAAGATCTGAGCCATTCCATGAATTCCCCACAAAGCCCTGAATTGCAGAGAACAGAGCAACAAGCTCTGTTTTCTCCATTGGAGCAGCTTCTCCACCTTCTTGAGCATAACTCCAACTCCCCAAACACACAAACAATACAAACACCAAGAATCTCTTCTTCTCCATAACACAACCAAGAGCAAGAACAGAACGGAAAACAAAGATATCAGCAGAAGCTATGGAACAGAGAAACCTCAAAAACAGAGAAAGAAATGAAACAGGGGAGGGTTAAGGAAAGCAGGATTCTCAAAAAGGGGGGAAAAGCAATAATAGTAATAACAATGATAAAGAACAGAGCGCCATAAAACTAGTGAAGAGGGCTCAAAGCTCCAACCCCGAGTGAAAGCGAAAGGTGGGGCTGCGTCCATTCCTTTGTATGCATTGGAATGCCATGGGTGTTGTATCAGAGCAAAATAATTTTCTGTTACAGAATTTAATAGGAAGGGGATAGGATGGGTAAAAGGGTGAAGTAAATGCGGGTGTAAAGGGCACCTTTATTCTTTGTTTTTTGGGAAGAAGAAGAAGAAGGGAGGGATTTTGGGTAATGGGTCTTGTTTACATTTGGATTTTGAAGGGATTTATTAAGGACTTGGGGAAATGGACAAAGAGGCGTTTTAGGGTTCTTACAGGGTTGAGGAGGATGATTGCTTGGTCTTTAATGGCAGCACAGGTGGAGCTGGAAATTGCAGTTTTTTTTTTTTTGGAAAATCAATTTGTTTTATTTTGGAATTATTCTTTTTCTGTGTATTTTCATTTTTTTAAATATGGGTTTCCTTTTTTCAGTTATACATTCATTTTCATTTTAAAATATCCTTCAATAAATTTTTAAAGTATATTCATATTTTGTATATTTTTTTTTTTTTTGTACGCAAACTATGTTCTTGTTGAACTAATTTTAAGATTTATATTATGTATAAAGGTGAAAATATTAAAATAAAATAAAACTCCAAAAATGGGAATCAAAATCACATTTAACCAATCCTATGAACTAGTGGAAGAACTAAAGGGAAGAACTAAACAATCGAGGGTTTGAAAACATCTCCCTAGATAATGCGTTTTAAAACTGGGGTGTCAAAACATCTCCCTAGGAAACGCGTTTTAAAACTGGGGTGTGAAAACATCTCCCTAGGAACCGCGTTTTAAAACTGGGGTGTGAAAACATCTCCCTAGGAAACGCGTTTTAAAACTGGGGTGTGAAAACATCTCCCTAGGAAACGCGTTTTAAAACTGGGGTGTGAAAACATCTCTCTAGGGAACAGATTTTAAAGTTGTGGTGTGAAAACATCTACCTAGGGAAACAAATATCTCTCTAGGAAACACGTTTTAAAACTATAAGGCTGACATACTGATACGTAATGTGCCAAAGTAGATAATATCTGCTAGTAGTAGTTTGGACTGTTACAAATAGTATCAGAGCTAGACATCGGACGGTAAGGAAGTGGATTGTCAGATCTCATCGTCCTTATAACGATCTGAAAACTTCTATTTAAAATCATGAGGCTGACGATAATAGTTGGGTATCTATCCATGGAGGTACTAAAAACCACTAAAAACCACTAATAAATTTTGAAAATAAGTTTGTGATTCACAAACCCTAATTCCATAATAAATTTTGAAAATAAGTTGTGGTTCCCAAACCCTAATTACAATAATGACTTATGATTTCAGTGAATAATAATTGGAACGCAAAGTTCATGATTATATAGAAACAAAAGAGCTAATGAAGAACAATTTTGAAGTTCTTAATTAGAGAGAGAGAGAGAAAAAAAAGAGGATACGTTGTGGAAAGTAAAAACAAAAACCCTAGATTAGATAGAAGCCATTGGCGATCGGCTTGGTGAATCGCACGGCTCGAAAAGAGTAGAACACAGATAACTGAGCTCTGCTTTCCACAAAGAAATCACAGTAAGGAAAACGACATTCCATCTTTAAATCTGTACTCTCTATGGATCTACGATTACGCTTCAATTTTTTCCGCAGAAACAACAAAATAAATGCGATTTCAAAGCCACGTTTATAAATTTGTACTGCCAGAGAGAGAAAGAGATAGAGAGATTCAAGAAATCGGAGACGAAATCAAGAATAATCTTACAGAGAGAATCAGAAGATGTGTTAGGGCTTCTCAGAGCTTTATGATAATTATGGCTATGGCTTCAATCTGTGGTCGTCGAGATTCAGCCTTTCTGCTCCAGCCAACAACCAGCAGCCAGTTTAGGCACAAACGCTGCCGCCTGCATCATCCGATGCTCACGGCCGACTGACAACGCTGCTCCACCGCCTAGGGCAAATACCATGGAGATGCCATTAACTATTCATTATGTATTTTTAGATATTTATTTTGTATTTTATAAGAACAATAATAAATAATACTTTTATTTATATTCATAAAATAAATCTAAAAACATTAAAAAAAAATAATTAAAATGGAGATTTTTTTTTTTTTTTTTTTAATTTTATTGTTCCTTATTTCTAGTTTATTTTTAAAAAGAAATTGTTTATTATTTTTATTATTTTTATTATTTTCTAAGCCCTACAAGTATGAACATATTTAATAACTATTTTTTAAAATTAAATACGTTTCTACTCGACATTATTTCTAAAAACTTAAACCCGTGAAACAAAAACGTTATGAAACCGATCGATCAGACGATTGGAAGGACGTCGAGCCGAGCCGAGGTTGATTAAGGTTTGGAAATGGTCCACATGGGTGTGTGTGGGGAAGGGAGTGAGAGGTCATTTTCTAGGCTCTTATCTCTACTCTCCAACCACAACGTGCTAACTAATTATGATTCTTTTACTTTGCTCTCTATTAAATGTCCATACTTTTAATTCTATACTCTATTCTTTAGGACCTACACTAGTTTCTAAACTTAGGCCTTATACAAATAATGTATACTTTAAATTTCCGTTCTAATTAGCCTGGTGCTCGTCACATGCCAAGCCCTTCATGTTGTAATGAGGATGTTGCCCGTTACAGGTTTTTCTTTGTATTTTCTAAAAGTATGACGTTTCGGGAAATTCATGTATACGTCTGTTAGACTGAAAAATGCATCAAAATATACTACAAGGGGATGCGACAGGTCGTCAATTATTCATATCCGAATGCTATAATAGAATATAAAATTTTAGGTAATGGTGTATTAATTCTTGTATTGAAATTTAGTTTTTGAATATTGTAAGTATTTATTGTCGGTGGTCGAAAGATGCATAGATACAAAAGCCTAGAAATAATATTAAATTAATATTTTAACAAATTAAGTGTATAGAAAAATAAATAAATAAATCATATTTTTGATAAATTTAAAGATCGACCATTGTTGTCAATTTGAAGTCAAATGTTGTCGAATTTTGTTAAATAATAATAATAATAAATAATAATAATTTTAATGCAATGAAATAAAAAAGACAATAAAAACTTTTCTTAATAAAATAAAAGTAACAATAAACTTATATTAGACTAAATTTAAATATTTGAATATCTATATAAAATAGGAAAAAATCTAAATTTTCAATTTTTTTTTTTTTACTTATTTAAAAATAATCATACAATAATTTTTTTTTTACCGTTTAATAAAATTTTGATTTTTTAAAATTAGTTTTGAGTTAATTTCAAATGGAATTAAATAAAGCGATAACTGATTCGATTTTGTCAGTTTTGTGTCCAACCGAACCGGTGTCGATACATAACCAATTTGTTCGGTTCGGTTCTTATTGCGGTGTTTGCTACTGCTAGGGAGTCGGCGCGACGCGATGGCACTGTTGTTGGAGAGGCGGCGTGATGCCACAACGCCGGTGCGAGGAGACAGCGCTCGACGGTGCTGCTGCAAGAAAACGACGGTCGAAAGTACTGCTGCGACTGCGACACACATATCCCTTGACGGAGTGTGGGGTAACGAGAGAGATGTGCGTATTATTAAATGACCCTTTAATTGAATTTCAAACCAATTAAAAAAAAAATTCTAGTTTAAATTGATACATTATTAATTTGAGATTGTATTAATACGAAGGTTCATATAAATTGATTTTGACCCTAAATATTTTATATGCTAAAAGATATATCGTCTTTGTAAGAGCCTAAGCCCATTGCTAGCCGATATGGTTTGTTTTGACTCGTTACGTATAGCCATCAACTTCATAATTTTAAAACGTGTCTGTTAGGGATAGGTTTCTACATTCTTATAAAAATGTTTCGTTCCTCTTTTCTACTAATGTGGGATCTCGCAAACTTGCTCGAATATAATGGTCTTTAAAAACATGTATTTTTCGAGATGTGAAGGTAAAATGACTATTTACCCAAATGTTAATTAATTAAAAAAAAAAAAAAAAAAAAAAAAAAAAAAAAAAANGGTAACGGCCCACATCCACCGTTACAAGATATTGTCCTCTTTGGGCTTTCCTTTTCGGGCTTCCCCTCTAAAACGTGTCTGTTAGTGGAAGGTTTCCACACCTGGTGGTTTGTTCTCCTCCCCAACCAATGTGGGACATCACAATCCACCCTCCTTCGGGACCCAGCGTCCTCGTTGGCACTCTTTCTTTCCTCCAATCGATGTGAGACCGCCTCTAAATCCACCCCTTTAGGGCCCAACGTCCTTACTGGCACACTGCCTCGTGTCTACCCCCTTCGGAGAACAGCAGCGAGAAGGCTGACACATCGTCCGATGTCTGGCTCTGATACCATTTGTAATAGCTCAGATCCATCGCTAGCAAATATTGTCATCTTTGGGTTTTTTCTATCGGGCTTTCCCTCAACGCAAAGGGGGAAGGTTTCCATGGTTTGTTCTCGTCCCAACCAATGTGAGACATCACATAGAGTATAAAAAATAAAGTTTATTTGACGGTAAATAATTGGGGTTAAAAAGAAATTAGTTTAAGACAAAGAAAGACGGGCCATTAGGGATAATCCAGATTTCCTTGGCAATTGGAGCTGTTTCTTTGTTGGATAATTTCTTGTGCAGTCGCGAATGGTTTTGTTTAATAAAACGCTCGCAGAAGCGCTTTTCGTCAATTTCCTACCGCTTTCCCCTGACAGGTCGCGCCACATAACCCCACCTTCTCTCCATCACACCTTCCCAAACCAAAACCCTATTCTTTTCTTTCCCTCAGATTTGTTTCTCGGTCGGAGGTTATGGCTTCCGAGAGCGATTCCAGATCCAGTTCCGCGGCCGATTCGTATGTTGGAAGCTTGATAAGCTTGACTTCCAAGAGCGAGATTAGATACGAAGGCGTTCTTTACAACATCAACACCGAAGAGTCTAGTATCGGACTTAGAAATGGTAATTTCCTCCGCCCCAGTTTCTAATTTTTTATGTTTTCTTTTTTCTTTGTTGGCGAGGGTTTGATTTGTTTTTCTCCTGGATCCAATCCGTCGTTGTTAGTCGTGCGTGTTTTTTTTTTTTTTTTTTTAGNGAATCTTAGGTTTTGATTTTTCGTTTCTTAAGGGAAATTTTGACCTTTCTACTCCGCTGTAGGGAGGGATTACGAAGTTATATTAGATTTTCTCGTCTGGGTGTTGGTCTTGCATCATTTACTAGCTAGGAGATTTAAATTTACCGAATTGATTCATACGGTGATACGAGTCGGAATCCTCAAACCACATCCCGGCTAATTATTGGCCTCCTGTGATTGCGAAACTGAATTGTGCGTAGAGTTTGTCGCTGGTTGTTTCACATTTACTTGCCCTTTCTTCCACGGGTTTTTTTACTGTTTAATGTTATTGATGATACCATTTTCTCTTGGTGGTCTGGGGAATATTGCAAAGAAGGTGTTCGTCTTGTAAACCAGGTTGAAATTATTAGCTTGCAGAAAGAAAGGGATTTTGAAATAGAAAAGAATTTCCTGGACTCCCAAATGGGCATAAAGGTTTTCAAATGGATTCCCTTTGGCATGCTATAACAACTATCTCGTTTGGAAGAGAAACAGGGGGTGGTTTACCTCGGCTTAACGAAATCTCAGCAAAGAAGTTTATGGAGTGTTTGGTATAATGTAAATAAAATTGGAGCCCTTCTTGTTTTGTGAGGTCTGCAGTGGTAGAAACGTTTGCTTTTGGAAATGGCACCTTCTCTTATTAATCTCTCTTGTTCTTAAAGGAGGCAATGCTATGGTTTGGGTCTGGAAAAGGCACCGTCTCTTGTCAATATCAGTTGTGGGCCTATGGCACTTTTGTATATACTTGTTGATCTTTGAAACTTGGGGCATTTTCTTTGCTTTTCCAACAATACTTTGGTTGTAGAGAGCAGTCGTTACATGGACATCCCTGTAGGAAATCTGACCAAAGTGCTTAGGAAAATGCTGTTTAGATACCTTTGGGAAAGTTGCCTTGAGTGGCATTGTAGAATTATCTTAAATGCTCCTTGTTGATCTTGACTATTGTCGGGGTGTTGTTCATGTTGATTGCTAGTTTTTACCTTTGTATTACGTATCACTTATTGGGGGAGAAAAATGAAAAGGAAAAAAATGGCTGTAGTTTGTAGAGGTGCATTAACAACTATTACCATGCTGCCGCCTTTGTGTATCATAGTGAAGTGCTCCATGGTTAAGGGAGGTATTGTATTTAGATCAAACCTTGGCCAATCATCGTGAAGTGATAGGTTGGGTTTCAGGTAGGTTTCTTCATGAAATCTTTTCAAATATTGACTCCATTCCCTCATGTTTAAGATGTCATCATTTCCATCCATGATGCGACAAGTGGCTGAAATTCTCATTAAAATATTATTCTTGATGTCATATTGATGCATATTAATCCATTTTCTCAAGGTGCCTGAAAAATTGACGTTTATGTGATATTCAAATATTTCTCTTTTTAGTACGGTCATTTGGAACGGAAGGGAGAAAGAAGGATGGGCCACAAGTCCCACCAAGTGACCAAGTTTTTGAATACATCTTGTTTCGTGGAAGTGATATCAAGGTAACTTTTATACAGACATTACTATTAACTATAACGTGGTAGTGGCAGAATGCTGAGTTTCATGATTCCTATGTGGCATCAAGGTATCTTTTGTGTGGATACCGATGAACCTCGTGATGTACTTGGCACATTATAACATAGCTTCTTTATATGATTTAATGCATGCAAAATATCTTTTTAAGTTATCATGCGCCTAGGCTGTCTTATAAATTAGTTTTGACTTGTTGGCTCTTTCTGCAGGATCTACAGGTAAAATCTTCCCCGCCTGTTCAGACTACATCCTTGATAAACAATGATCCAGCTATCATTCAGGTAAAAGGAAATCCCCATGGCCCCCTCGCTCCCTTCCTCGATTTATTAAACCTAATGTGAAGGTGAACTTACGTGTTTGGTGGATTTTTTTGTGCAGTCTCACTATCCTCGTCCAGTATCGATTCCTTCAAGCCTGCCTCCTCCTGTTAGTGGGCCTTTGCCTGATATTAATTCTCAGGCCATGCCAATGGGAATTCCTGGATCTAATTTCCAGAGTGGGTTGCCTTTATATCAACCTGGAGGAAATGTGGGGTCTTGGGGAGCTTCTCCTTCGCAACCTCCTCCAAATCCAAGTGCTGGTGGACTTGGTTTGCCAATGTACTGGCAAGGGTATTATGGCCACCCTAATGGACTTCCTCACATGCATCACCAATCGTTACTTCGTCCACCACCTGGCCTGTCGTTGCCTTCTTCCTTGCAGCAGCCACTGCAATATCCTAATCTTAATGCTTATTTACCCACTGGGGCACCAAATCCATTAGAAGTTTCATCTTCTTTATTCTCTGCTAATCCTACCGCTCCTAGTTTATCATCCACAGCAATGCCACCAGTTACTGTATCTTCGACACTTCCATCTGTGCTGTCTGTTCCACAGACGTCTGAGATGTCATCAAGCTCAATGGTCAACAAGACTATAAATTCTGCTCTTCCTCAAGCTCCCATAAGTACCAATTTGACATCGCTATCTCCTTTGACTGCAAGTTTAGATGTTAGTCCTGTTGTGCCTCCAACTACTAACAAAACTACTACAGTTTCTGGTTCAGCAATGTCTTATCAAACTGTCTCTCAATCTACATCCTCTATTATTGGAACGTCGAATTCTGTTCTCACAAGTGCGCCTGCACCTGCCCTTGTGACTCCAGACCAGCTGTTACATACTACTGTAGTCTCTTCATCTCTGCCTTCGCAAACAGTTCAGAAGGATCTGGAAGTGGTTCAAGCATCTTCCTCACTAGCAGCCGAACAAACTGTTCCAGTTCCAGCAGATACTCAGCCACCGTTGTTACCGTTACCAACGTCTTCACGAGTTGTCCAGAAGGTGCTCTTTCTGTGGCCACATATACTACATACAGGAACATTATGGTTAAATGTCCTTGCAGGAATACATATTCAGGCCTTCTTTGGTGTTCTCTAACATTTAGGCTGTTCAGATATCGTGTAAATATCCACAATATGTTTCATTAGAAGCCGTTTGCTATTGTTTGTGGTAGAAATTAGAGTGATTTGGATATTTGCCCAATGTACTTTTCATGCTACATAGCGTTCTAATGTTTTGACTTCTTGTTTTTCCCCAGCCAAACGGTTCAACTTCACAAACTCGGCACATATACAGGGGACGTGGCAGAGGAAGACGATTTGGGGTAATGTGTGCTTCTTGGTGTAGGTCTCTTATTATTAGGAATCCTCGGTTAACCTTTATTATTTTCTGTTTGCAGAACCAACATCCAACAGAGAAATTCACAGAAGATTTTGACTTCATGGCAATGAATGAGAAATTTAACAAGGATGAAGTCTGGGGTCATCTTGGCAAGAACACCAAATCTCCAAAATACAACGACGGGGATGAAAAATTCAGTGATGAAGACGACACCTATGAAGAAGATGACAGTGAATCATCGAAGTTAGGGATCAAGGTCTTATTTTCAATGCCATACACTTATGATGACTTGTTATGTTAAAGACATACTTACTTTCCTGCCCACATAAAACTGATTCACATCATGTCTACAGTCTGTGTACAATAAGGACGACTTTTTTGATACTCTCTCAAGCAACACGACTAACAATGAAGCTCAGAACGGTAGGAGGACGAGATACTTTGAACAAATCAAGTTGGACACTGAGGTATGTTATATGAATAGGTTAACGTTGTATGTTTTAGAACCATTCTTCATAGTATCTGATGTTTGGTGCTGCAGACATTTGGTGAGTTTGCAAGATACCGAGGTGGTCGTGGTGGTTTTGGTTCTGGACGCGGTGGTCGTCGTGGTGGTTATTATGGGAGGGGATATGGCCATGGTGGAAGGGGTCGAGGGCGAGGTATGCATAACTATAATCCATAGGCGACCCTGATTATGCTCGACTGTTGTATACAAATATGAGCTGCTAATATCTCAAAGATCTGCTATAATTTTCGTTGGAGTTTTATACTGTTGTGCAGAAAATAAATAGTAGAATATGTGATATTCCTTGTTATAAAGGTGCAGACATAGTTGTAAGAAAGCATTTGGTGTTGTAGGCTCTGTCGATTCACAAAATGTACTAAAGGTGTTCTAGTTATTCAACTCATCCTCTTCGTGTTTTTCTCTATTGTAATTAACTGTCAACCTGTGCGTCTTGTTACTTGGCTCTTGTTTGACGCCTTGTTGGTGAAATCATTATGTATCATTTTATGTTTTATAAACTTTGGTGTTTTATTGTTTTGTTCCTCCTTTTCATTTTAGGGAATTAGTTTTCCAATTGATTTAAACTAATGATTAATGAATGTCGGTACTTGATGACTCAGTCAGGCTTCCTCACCACTCTTGTGGTGATCGATGCTTTCGACTCCCTGGTGCAAGTTTGAACCTTTGAAAACGATATCCTCAATGCTTGAGGTTGGGTTCTTGATAGCAGTAGTGCTATCAATATCAGGTTCTATAGTCGAGTCGATCAATAATTCTACGAAAGGTCATGGGTGAATTGGGACGTCGACAAATGGGTTGACTTTGGATTATTGAGTGGGTACTAAGATTAGTGGTTTTCGGCCATTCTATGCTTCGTTTTAGACTAAACTAACGGTCGATAAAGATATTGTTATATTTTTTAAAGTTGATGTTTCATAAATGTTTCAAAATTATCTTTGAAATATAAAATTAGTACAATATTGGATGGATGGAAAGAGGACAAGACAGTTCGTAGATTGACGCGAGATGTTTGTTCATAAACATTTCAAAGCTATCTTTGAAATTGAAAAAAAAATCTATTACAATGTTGGATGGAAAGTCGACAAAGGGGTTCTTAGATGAATGTGAGATGTTCGTTTTGATTTAATTGAAAACAACAAATTGTCGTTTTGATTTAACCAAAAAGATTGACCTTTTGAAAAGTTCTATCTATCCATTATAACTTTGGAAAGAATATGTATATTTTTTTAAAGAAATGGAAGCAACAACACCAAAATAGCACAATGGATTGGGAAAATTTTTATTCTCTAAAAGTTTCATTCTAGTCAAAGTTAAATCCTTCCATCGTAAAAAGCCTTCAAATTTAGTAAACGGATATTTTAATCTTTCGTTGACTGTATTTAACCCCTGCCCCCTCCAACCCCATGAGTACCCCTGCAATTTCCACACCTGTTTTCTCAAAATTAGTGATCGAAACTTCTAAACGATCCGATTTTGTGAAGTCCCAGATGAAAAATCGGCTCTAAGCACAGTTCCCCAGATAAGTTTCCAGGTCTGGTTTCCAAAACCAATTCCGTGTACTCCACAGCAGAGCCGCGGCCATAAATTAAAGTAGACCCACCGTTTCTTTGTCCGCGATTTGCACAGCCTACCAACCTCTGCACTCGCAGCCGCGTCAAGATCGTTGAGCTGCCGGCTGCCTTCTCCGTCTCCATGGCCGCAGCATTGCCCTCACTTGCCCCATTGCTCATTTTTGCCAGAATTTTGGGACTGCTTGTTGCCGTTCTGATCTTCGTTTGGGTTCTTGCCTTCAGTTCTAGCTTCGGCCATCTTCCCCCCGCCCCAGATGACCGTATCTTCGATGTATGCCATTTTCGACCCATTTAGATTTCGACCCAAGTTTTATTTCGTGTGAGTAAAAGGGGTTTGAGTTTTGCTTTGCAGGTTCTGCATCCTTTGTTCATGGTAATTGGTTTCATTCTACTCAGCGGAGAAGGTGGGTTTGAACCAAAATGTTGATTCAATCTGTTGATTTGTGAAATGGGTATCATGTGTTTGTTTTTTTGCTATGATTTTCAGCCATTTTGGTTCATAGTTGGCTGCCTGGTTCGAGGAATTTGAGGAAATCTGTTCATCTGATTCTTCAAGGGCTGGCTTTGACTTCTGGGTTTTTTGGAATTTGGACTAAGTTTCATTGGGATCGTGGCTTTCTGGCTAACTTCCACAGCTTACATTCTTGGTTGGGTTTGAGCGTTTTCACTTTGTTCGGAGCTCAGGTTTTCTCCTTTTTCTCTCTTAACCCCTTTTACTTCCATCAAATTATAAATATAGTCTTCCCTTTCATGCCTTGAATTTGATGAACTGAACTAGAAAGATGTGTTTAAAATGTAATGTTGCAGAACCAGAATGTTTCTTCTTTTTCAATTCAATGCTTGGAATGAATGCCATGTGAATTCTTGTTGAGATCTGCTACTGACATTAGAAACATATTGAATAATCCATACCATTACTGTCAAGTCATATGGTGAGATCGTACGCAGTTGGAGAGTGTCAGCAAAGACGCTGGACCCTGAAAGGGGTGGATCGTGAGATCCCACGTCGGTTGGAGAGTGCCAACCAAGACGCTTGACCTCTGAAGGGAGATGGACTGTGAGATCCTACATCGATTGGAGAGTACTAGCGAGGATGCTAGGCCCTGAAGGGGTGGATTGTGAGATCCCACGTCGGTTGGAGAGTGCCAGCGAGGACGCTAGCCCTCGAAGAGAGGTGGATTGTGAGATCCCACATCGATTGGAGAGTACTAACGAAGACATTGGACTCCAAAGGGAGGTAGATTGTGAAATCCCACATTGGTTGGAGAGGAAACATTCTTTATAAGAATATGGAAACCTCTCCCTAGCAAACGCGTTTTAAAAACTTTGAGGGGAAGTTCGGAAGGACAAGCTCAAAGACAATAATATTTACTAGCGGTAGACTTGGTAGGCTTGGATTTGGATTGTGACCCATACATATGTGATGTTATTATCACAATCTAAGCCTTTAATTCTTCTTCAGTATTAGGAAGCACCTTGCCCTCTTGATGGCAATGTGAAGGAGCCATCTATTGCTGCTTTCTTATATCCCAACTTGATTGAGAGTCTTCTGCCCCTCATTTATTATGGTGTTTTTCTGTAAGACATTGAATTCCCAAGTTCTGAAATAGCCATACTTTACCTAACGAAACGTTATGTTATAAACTTAAAAGGCTAGAGGTTCGAATCTCATCTCCATACGTGGTTAAACTATAAAGTTGAAACCAAAACCCGAGATTTTCCAACCCTTACTCAAAACACATTCAAAACAAACGAACCGAGACGATTCGGATGATATTAGGCTAAAAATGTGGTGTGTTTGAATGCAGTGGATGATGGGTTTTCTGAGCTTCTGGCTCTGGAGGGAGGTGAGAGCAACAAGAGAAAGAGTGCTGCCATGGCATGTGTTCCTTGGGCTATACAGTTATGCATTGGCAGTGACAGTAGCAGAAACAGGGCTTCTAGAGAAGCTGACATTGTTGCAAACAAAGAGAAATGTCCCTAGAAAAGGCCCTGAAGCCATGGTTGTCAACAGTCTAGGCCTGGCCTTGGCTTTGCTCGGTGGAATTGTGGTGCTCACTGCTATATCTCCTAAATATACTCCTTCACTTCCCACCATCAAACAGCCATTTGTCTCCAATTCAAAGCCATTGTCTTCTTAATAAACAGCCTTTTCTGCCATTTTTCTTCATGTGTGTAAGCCATAAAACCTTATGATTTCAGTATACAAGAACTCTCTCTCTTTCTCTCTGCATAATGAATAGTGTATAAACAAATATTAGGGAATTTTGGGCTTATAAAGTCATTTCGTAATGGTTTGTCAACGGCGTAACTCAACTAGTAAAACTATACGTATACACTTTGGATTGGTGTAATAATGATCTGTCGACTGCATAGCTCAACTGATTGTAGTATGCACTTTGGATTGGTGTAATAATAATCTATCAACTACATAGCTCAACAAAGACTAGTGTAACTAATTGCATAGCTCAATCGTGCATAGCTTAGCCATGGATCCTTCTTCAGGGTTGCGATCGGATCTATTCATTAAAAAGAATCGATTCAACGACAATTCCAAATTTCGATCTTTTTCAGAAGATATTGTCTGCTTTGGCCTGTTAGGTATCGCCGTTAGCCTCTCGGTTTTGAACGCGTCTGTTAAGGAGAGGTTTTCAAACCCTTATAAAGAATGTTTTGTTTTCCTCTCTAATCGATGTGAGATCTCATATTTATCGACTTTGAAGAAACTGAACCGTGTCATTGATCTCTTGGAACTTTAATATGCGTGGTTTTCTTTATAGCTGCCAATGCCAACCAAGCTTCCAAGAGGATCAATAAGGTCCACAACCTCAAGCTCGTGGATGACATGACATATTGGCTATTACTTTTGGCGTTTGGGATCTCTTATTTATGACCCAGAAAGCTACCTTTCGCCATATTCTGCAAGCTTGGCTCACTAATATTCTCTACTTATTGGCATCTCTATTCTCAAATTGATGCCCAAAAATCACTTATTGGCATCTTTAGTCTCAAAGTTTTCACGCATTCAAGACAGATTTTAATGAACCCTCTAAGCCATTTAAACAAGTTGTTTCGAAGATGATAGAGGCTGGCAGAAGAAAACAAGAAGCCCGAGAGACATGCCAAAAAGGGTACCATGTGGGTTGAATGCCCATTCGGCTATTGGGTTTGCCTTACTTTGTTGCCTTCTCGACAGCACGGTTCCATATGCTTCGGTCCATCGAGCAAGCGGCTAAGAATCAAGTCACAGCCTTGCCTTTGCTCGTGTCTATCTTCTTTCACACTTGGTCTGTGGTAAGCTTTTTTTTGGTGTTAATACTCTGTGTGCTCAATCCTTTGAATGAGTGGTGCAACATGTTAAATACCCACAAATTCATGGCACGCAATCCTTTTGGGATAAGCGTTGGCCACTAGTTATTGGTGGCTACCATGGCTCTTAGCTAGTTAGCATCAAAATTTGTCTTAAAACTTCTAGTTGTTGAAAATTCTCACCATACTCTGGTTCCTTGAGGCTACAATGATTTGAAATGTTAGCCATGGAGGTGGGGAGGAATGGGCGCTACAGTTTTGAAGAACTGGGTTATCTCAACTGGGAAGTTAAAATCTTTATGTCAGTATTTGCTTGATGGTACTCAGGCTAGGCCTTGTGGTAGCTGCTTCAGTTGCAGCCTATGCTGTAAGACATATCAATGTTAAAAACTCGAAATCCGTCGCCTCCGTCGACAAGCTCACCGGTATTTATATTCGAACTACAGTTCTTCATTGTTCAACTCTGGATAAGTTTTGTTATGTTGTCTGATGTATTGAAATTATTCTTTTTTGTTGCTTAGAAAATGGTGAAGAGAAGGAGGAGATTAAACATTATGTAAGTAATTGTTTAGAGCTTCCTAGAAACTATTTATGATACCTTCTTGAATTGAATGAACTCTCTTTTATATTAGGTGGAGGAAGAGGAGGAAGAAGAAGAAGTCAAGTTAATAAGTAGTGTGTTTGATCAAGTTCCTGTTTATATAACTGAAGATGAAGACATTTTACCTGAATTTGAAGAACTTTTATCTGGGGAGATTGAGTTTCCATTACCTGAAATCGACGACGACAAAGCCGAGAAGGATAGAGTGTATGAAACCGAGATGGCAAACAACGCGAGCGAATTGGAACGATTGCGTAACTTAGTACAGGAATTGGAGGAGAGGGAAGTAAAGCTTGAAGGTGAACTGCTCGAATACTACGGATTAAAAGAGCAGGAATCCGACATTACGGAGTTGCAGAGGCAGCTCAAGATCAAGGCAGTGGAGATTGATATGCTTAATATTACCATTAGTTCTTTGCAGGCTGAAAGGAAGAAGCTTCAAGAGGAGATTGCACAAGATGGTATGGTTAAGAAGGAGTTGGAGTTTGCTAGGAATAAGATCAAGGAGCTGCAAAGGCAGATTCAGCTTGATGCTAACCAAACAAAAGGGCAGCTGTTGTTGCTTAAGCAACAAGTTTCTGGTCTACAGGCAAAGGAGATGGAAACTAGAAGGAAAGATGATGAAATGGAAAAGAAAATGAAAGCTGTGAAGGATTTGGAGGTTGAAGTTATGGAGCTTAAGCGGATGAATAAAGAACTTCAAATCGAAAAGCGGGAGCTGACTATTAAACTCGATGCTGCTGAGAATAGAATCTCGACTCTCTCGAACATGACTGAAGTAAGAACTCGAAACACCTCTTACAAATAAGTCACCATGTTTGTAACAGCCCAAGCCATAAGTCATAAGTCACCATGTTTGTAACCGCTCAAGCCCACCGCTAACAGATATTGTCCTCTTTGAGCTTTCCCTTTTGGGTTTTCCCTTAAGGTTTTAAAACGCGTCTGCTAGGGAGAGGTTTCCACACACTTATAATAAGGAATGCTTCGTTCCCCTTTCCAACCGATGTGAAATCTCACACCCCTTTTAGGGGCCTAGCGTCCTTGTTGACATACCGTCCGGTGTCTAGCTCTGATATCATTTGTAACAGCCCAAGTCCACCGCTAGCAGATATTGTTCTCTTTAGGCTTTCTCTTTCAAACTTCCCCTCAAGGTTTTAAAATGCGTCTACTCGTGAGAGGTTTCCACACCCTTATAATAAGGAATGCTTTGTTGCTCTCTCCAACCGATGTAAATCTCACACTCCCTTAGGGGGCCTAGTGTCCTCGTTGACACACTGCTCGATGTCTGGCTTTGATACCATTTGTAACAGCCTAAGACAACCGCTAGCAGATATTGTCCTCTTTGGGCTTTCCCTTCCGGGTTTCCCCTTAAGGTTTTGAAATGCGTCTGCTAAGAAAAGGTTTCCACACCCTTATAATAAGGAATGCTTCGTTCCCCTCTCCAATCGATGTGAAATCTCACACCCCCTTAGGGGCCTAGCGTCCTTGTTGACACACCGCCCGGTGTCTGGCTCTGATACCATTTGTAACAGCCTAAGCCCACCGCTAACAAATATTGTCCTCTTTAGGCTTTCCCTTTCGGGCTTCCCCTTAATATTTTTAAAACGCGTCTGCTAGAGAGAGGTTTCCACACCCTTATAAAGAATGCTTCGTTCTTCTCTCCAACCGATGTAAGATCTCACAATCCACCCCCCTTTAGGGCTCAACGTCCTTACTGGCGCTCGTTCCTCTCTCGAAAGACACGTTTTTTTAGAAAATAGCAACTCAAATATGATGTCACTGATGCTTTTAGTTTTATCTCAAAAGACTTGATTTTGGTATATGGTCAAACAGGCAAGTAATTATTGCTTGAAAAAGGCCTCCTATGCCTGAATGCTCATTCTTTTTTACATTGCAGAGTGAATTGGTATCCCAAACTAGAGAGGAAGTCAACAATTTAAGGCATGCAAATGAGGACTTAATAAAGCAAGTTGAAGGACTTCAAATGAACAGGTTCAGTGAAGTTGAGGAATTAGTTTACCTCAGATGGGTCAATGCCTGCCTAAGATATGAACTCCGCAACTACCAGGCGCCTACCGGAAAACTATCCGCTCGTGATCTCAACAAGAATTTGAGCCCAAAATCACAGGAGAAGGCTAAACAACTCATGTTGGAGTATGCTGGATCGGAACGTGGACAAGGAGACACCGATCTCGAAAGCAACTTCTCCCAACCATCTTCTCCTGGAAGTGAAGATTTTGACAATGCTTCAATTGATAGTTCCTTTAGTAGATATAGTAGCCTCAGTAAGAAGCCTAGCTTGATTCAGAAGTTGAAGAAATGGGGCGGTCGGAGCAAAGATGATTCGAGCGCTCTTTCGTCACCAGCCAGATCGTTTTCGGGGAGTTCTCCGAGCAGGATGAGCATGAGTCAGAAGCCAAGAGGTCCATTAGAAGCATTGATGCTTAGAAATGCAAGTGACAATGTTGCTATCACCACGTTTGGTACGATGGAACACGAAATTCCCGACTCTCCAAGCACCCCGAATCTGCCAACTATCAGAACTCAAACTCCTAATGAATCATTGAATTCAGTAGCATCATCATTTCAGCTGATGTCTAAATCAGTTGAAGGAGTGTTGGATGAGAAATATCCAGCATACAAAGACCGACATAAACTGGCATTAGCAAGAGAGAAGCAAATTAAGGAAAGGGCTGATCAAGCAAGAGCAGAGAGGTTTGGCAATATTTCAAATTCAAATTTGAACACTGAATTTAAAGGTAAGACAGAGAAAGATAGATATGCAACTTTGCCGCCAAAGCTTTCTCAAATAAAGGAAAAACCAGTTGTACCAAGTGCTTCTGCTGATCCATCTGGTGAAGATAAGACGACGGAGTCTCCAGCCATAAGCAGGATGAAGCTAGCCGAGATCGAGAAGCGACCTCCACGAACGCCTAAGCCACCACCAAAACCATCAGCAGGTGCTTCTGTAAGTAAAGGTCCCAATCCTCAAGGTGGTGTACCAGCTGCTCCACCTCTACCACCACCACCTCCTGGTGCCCCACCTCCACCACCTGGTGGACCGCCTCGTCCACCGCCTCCTCCGGGAAGCTTGGCTAAAGGTGTAGGTGGTGATAAGGTTCATAGAGCGCCTGAGTTAGTTGAATTCTATCAGACGTTAATGAAACGAGAGGCTAAGAAGGATACTCCTTTGCTTTCTTCTACAACATCAAATGTATCTGATGCTAGAAGTAACATGATTGGGGAGATTGAGAACAGATCATCATTCCTCATAGCAGTGAGTAGATCATTCTCTTCTCAGCTTGCCATTATATAGTATTTGACAGTTGATAAGTTCGTTGCTAAATCCAGGTTAAAGCGGATGTGGAAACTCAAGGCGATTTTGTCATGTCATTGGCGGCTGAAGTTCGAGGAGCTACCTTCTCTAATATAGAGGATGTCGTGGCCTTCGTAAATTGGCTAGACGAAGAGCTATCGTTCTTGGTACGACATTCATTTTATTTACGAATCTCCATTATGGATTGAATTTTGATAAAAAAGATAAAAGACTACCGAATGTGAGATCCCACGTCGGTTGGAGAGGAGAACAAAACATTCCTTATAAGAGTGTGGAAACCTCTCTCTAACAAACGCGTTTTAAAACCTTGAGGGGAACCTAGAAGGGAAAGCCCAGAGAGGACAATATCTGCTAGTGGTGGGCTTGGGCTGTTACAAATGGTATCAGACCCAGACACCGGGCAGTGTGCTAGCGAGGACGCTAGGCCTCCAAGGGGGGGTGGATTGTGAGATCCCACATCGGTTGGAGAGGAGAACGAAACATTCCTTATAAGAGTGTGGAAACCTCTCCCTAACAAATGCGTTTTAAAACCTTGAGGGAAAGCGCAGAAGGAAAAGCCCAAAGAGGACAATATCTGCTAATGGTGGGCTTGAACTGTTACAAATGGTATCAGACCCAGACACTGGGCAGTGTGCTAGCGAGTACGCTAGGCTTCCAAGGGGGGTGGATTATGAGATCTCACATCGGTTGGAGAGGAGAACAAAACATTACTTATAAAGGTGTGGAAACCTCTCCCTACTAGATGCGTTTTAAAATCGTGAGGTTGATGGCAATACGCAAGGGATCAAAGTGGACAATATTTGCTAGCGGTGGGCTTGCGTTACATCGAAGAAGATGCAAATAATTTCATTCTATGTATCTCCTTGTTTCTTAGTGTACTTTCTTTTGTCTTTGATTAAGGTTGATGAAAGGGCAGTCCTGAAGCACTTTGATTGGCCAGAAGGAAAAGCAGATGCATTAAGAGAGGCGTCTTTCGAGTATCAGGACCTAATGAAGTTGGAGAAGCGGGTCACCACGTTCGTCGATGAACCGAAACTTCCATGTGAAGCAGCTTTAAAGAAAATGTACTCCTTGCTTGAGAAGTAAGTATAGACAACGACATGGTGTTCATATTAAAGAACTTGTGTCTGAACAAGTCAACTGTTGAAATTGTGCTGCCATGTTCCATTATTGGGAACATGGATGTTTCAATTTGTGTTGTCATGTCCAATCATTATTTTTGTTCTTGTCTTTTGGCAGGGTTGAGCAGAGTGTCTATGCACTCCTACGCACAAGAGACATGGCTATCTCGCGATATCGAGAGTTTGGAATTCCAGTCGATTGGTTGTCAGATACAGGTGTTGTTGGAAAGGTATGACTTCGAGAAGATCGATCTTTTCTTCTTTGAGAACATCGGGTTTCGAGTTTAGTTTTCATTTTAGATACGGAACACAAATAGATTCAGTTTAAAGAAGACAATATCGGTTAGGGTTGAGCTTGGATTGTTACAAATGGTATCAGAGCCAAACATTGGGCGCGTGCCAGCGAGGACACTGGGCTCCCAAGGAGGTGGATTGTGAGATCCCACATCAGTTGGAGAGAGGAACGAAGCGTTCCTTATAAGGGTGTGGAAACCTCTCCGTCTTAGATGCGTTAAAACCATAAAGGAAATCCTTGAAGGAAAAGCCTAAAGAGGACAATATCTACTAGTGGTGTGCTAGCGAGGAAGCTGGGTTCTCTAGGGAGGTGGATTGTGAGATCCCACATCAGTTGGAGAGGGGAACGAAGCATTCCTTATAAGGGTGTGGAACTCTCTTCCTAGTAGACACGTTTAAAAACCATAAGAAGAAGCCATTTTAGGAGAAGCCTAAAGAGGACAATATCTACTAACGGTGAGCTTGAACTGTTACACAAAATGTATAATGTAATCGTACTTTTACATATCAGATTAAGCTCTCATCAGTACAATTAGCAAGGAAATACATGAAACGTGTTGCATCAGAACTTGATGCAATGAACGAACCCGAGAAGGAGCCGAACAGAGAGTTTTTAGTCTTGCAAGGCGTCCGTTTTGCATTCCGTGTTCATCAGGTACATTTCATCTCCATTCTTCACCTGAAGAACCTTATAGTATTTGAAAATATTAGAAGTGTGGGTGACATATTGAATGTAATATGTTTCCAGTTTGCGGGAGGCTTTGACGCAGAGAGCATGAAGGCTTTTGAAGAGTTGAGGAGCCGAGTTCGTACGACACAGACGGGTGATGATAACAAGCAAGAAGCCTGAATTATTTATTCAAGTTCATCGTTATCCCAATTTAATTTCAGCAATCATATACTTGTTGTAACTCATTGCTACAAAAGAGATGATTTACATTGAACAGTGTGGGATCAAAGAGCAAGAAAACACTGAATCCAGTTCGAGAATGTACAAGCAAATTCATGAGAGGGGAACGAAGCATTTCTTATAAAAG
Source organism: Cucurbita pepo subsp. pepo (assembly GCF_002806865.2). Taxonomy (NCBI): domain Eukaryota; kingdom Viridiplantae; phylum Streptophyta; class Magnoliopsida; order Cucurbitales; family Cucurbitaceae; genus Cucurbita; species Cucurbita pepo. The sequence goes on from NC_036646.1 coordinate 1,568,938, forward strand.
TATCAAAACATTTCCCCTAGCATATGCGTTCTAAAACCGTGAGGCTGATGATGATATGTAATGGGTCAAAACGAATAATATCTGCTAGCGGTGAGCTTATGCTGTTACAAATGGTATTAGAGCCAAATTACCGGACGATGCGATGCATTGGTCGAACTAGGGCTAGACCCTCTTCATAGTAGACGCGTTTTAAAAACTGTGAAACTGACAGCGATACATAACGGGTTAAAAGCAGACAATATAATGAAGTATTCTAAGGGTGAAATCTCTCTCTAACAGACACGTTTTAAAACCGTTAGTAGAGCTGTTTGTGTGGATGGCAGTGACAAGTAAAGATATTGAGTATGTATTTACATATAACTAAATAAATCGAGTATATATGACAAAAATATATTTCATTATATTAATGCAATATTATCTTGCGACAACGTGGAAATTTGGTATATGTGATATACAACAAGCCGAATGAGCCCATGCGTTAAGGTCGTTTGGGCCATAATTAATGCCTAATTTGTCGGCCCATTACAAGAAATGAGCCCATACGTTAAGGTCTTTTGGGCCCATATTTAATGCGTAATTCGTGGGCCCATCACAAGAAATGAGCCAATGCGTTAGTGTCCTTTGGGCCATAAATAATGCGTAATTCGGCGGCCCATTACAAGAAATGAGCCCATGCGTTAAGGTTTTTGGGCCCATAATGAATCCGTAATTCGTGGGCCCATTACAAGAAATGAGCCCATGCGATAAGGTCCTTTGGGCTCATAATGAATGCATAATTCGTGGGCCCATTGCAAGAAATCAGCTCATGCGTTAAGGTCCTTTGGGCCCATAATGAATGCGTAATTCGTGGGCCCATTACAAGAAATGAGCCCATGTGTTAAGGTCTTTCGGGCCGTAATTAATGCTTAATTTGTCGGCCCATTACTAGAAATGAGCCCATGCGTAAGCAAGCGCGCCATCGTTGTTCCAGAATGGAACGCGTAAAAATAGTATATAAACACAATAGTACGAAATAAATGGAATCTCTCACTAACGATCGCCAATTTTGAATTCGCATCTGGAAATTGGAATCCGACGAAGTTGAAGAAGCCGACGACGATTCATAATGGTATGTGATTTTGTTTTTCGATTTCTAGGGTTTATTGCTATGTGATCCGATTCAACTTGTTCGTAGAAATCTGGGTTTAGACTAGATTTTGTTAGTTCCGATTGTTTGCCCTATGTTGGAGCGATTATCATTAGTTATTATTTTATTTTGAAAGAGATTAGCGGATGCATCTGAAAGAGTATTTTTGGATATCGGTTTTGGTAAGTGAAGCGAATGATTCTGTTAAGTGAAGTTATTACCCGTCACGTTTGTTTTAGGTCGAAATTTATAGAACCCGTTGTTTGGATTTAACCTGGAAAATGATTTCTGGGATGGTTCTTGGATGGAATATGCCAAGTAATTCAGGTCTGTCCTATCGAATCCGTGCTTCTATATGTATGTTTTCATAACTTAATTTCGGAAGAAAAACATCATGTCAGTTCGAGAGAACACATTGGATCTGGATAGGAGAACGTGAATTTTCTTCTTCAGAAAAAATATTTAACCATAGTGGTTTGTATATGTATTGGCTATCTTTTGTCACGGGGGGAATCAAATAGTTTTAGTAATTGAAATCAATATCCATCACAAGTGATTTAAGTCCAAAATCTTAGAACCCGTTGTTGGATTTAACCTGAAATTTGATTTTCTGGAAATGGTTGAAGCATGGATTATGCCTAGTAGTTTAGAGTTGTCTAGAAAAAAACTATTTCCAAACCTGTGTTCTGTACATGCTCTTAATGGCTGAGTATCTCGAACTTCCCTTGTTGTTCACTTAAGTTGACTCTGTAATTAGGTAGGCAAGTTCTCTTACATTTACTTCATAAATTTTGGTAGATTGCATTTCATGTGAAAACTGTTGCCTTGGAAGCCAATCAACTCGATATGCAAAGTGGATCATGTATATATCTATAGTTATTTAATTTTTTTTATTGTTTATCTTTTCTTTTCTTTTCTTTTTTTTTTAAAGAAAAAGTTATTAGGGAATGAATTATAAATATATTCTGGGCAATACATGTTGAATCGTTAATGCTTATGACGTTTGGTGGTTTGCATTTTTCAGTCTTCACTTGCAGCTGCGAGAGCAGACAACTTTTACTATCCACCAGAATGGACCCCAAAACAGGTACATTTCTCATTCAACTATAGTAGTGCAATAATTTTTTTCAAAGGAAATATCCATATCCTTTCAGATTCTCATGCTGATCTTTCCTTTCTCAGGGGTCTTTGAACAAATTTCATGGTCAACATGCTTTGAGAGAGAGAGCAAGGAAAATAGATCAAGGCATCTTGATAATAAGGTAGGTGGCTAATGAGAACACATTGTTGGAGAACTTTGGCTTGGAATCAATGTTTTTATTTTTTTTTATTATATCTACTTTTTATAAAATTGATGTTTTTATTTGATTATGTGACTATGAATATCATCAACAGATTTTGGGGAGGTATTGTGTAATATTTGGAAATAGGCATTCCTGCGATAACAAAGCTTTTTAAAAAAAATTAAAAATTAAAAACTCGGAAGTGTGGTGCATGGTGCTGAAGCATGCACCTTAGAGAGGTCTTCTTGGCTTGGTGCTTCAATACTGTTGCCTAGGGTGTCCTATTTAAAGCAGGGGATTATGTTATTTTTTGAAAAACTGGTGTGAGGAAATTTCCATGTTGATGGCTTAATTCACGGAGTCTATTATTTTTTAATCAATTGAAACGTGTTGCTTTGTTAGGTTCGAGATGCCTTACAATATATGGTGTGGTGGCTGCAACTCAATGATAGCAAAGGGTGTTAGGTTCAATGCAGAGAAAAAGCAAGTTGGAAATTATTATTCTACAAAGGTATTGTTCATGGCTAATTGTAACATATTTAGCTTTTGAAGGTTCTAATATGCAATGAGACTATTACCACATAGTTTTACACACACAATGTGCTTTTCTGAATAACTTTGTTCTGATGGATGGATTATTTTTGTATGAAAATTTCAATATACAAATTGGTGAATGGTGATTTCTCGTGGTTGTAATGTCCTGTTAGAAAAAACATGATCAGTTTGTAGAAATCACACTATAAGAGCTCCAGTGACTAATATTATCTGCTTGATTCTTTCAGATATGGAGCTTTACTATGAAATCAGCATGCTGTAGACACGAGATTGTTATTCAGACAGATCCAAAAAATTGCGAGTATGTGATTATCAGTGGTGCACAACGAAAAACTGAGGAATATGACATATAGGATGCCGAAACCTTTGAACTACCGGCTGATGAAGGTGACGATCGTTAACGTTTATAACATTTACTTATCAGGATCATCAAACTTAATTGGCCTTTCATTGGGTTTCATTGTTAAATCTCCTGTCCATATAATTTTATTTTAGAATTACTAACCCTTTTTAATATATCTTTTACAGAAAGGGGTAAGCTTGCAGATCCATTTTATCGACTTGAACACCAGGAAAAGGATATGCAGAAGAAGAAAGAAGCCGAGCCAGTATTGGTGCGCCTCCAACGACTCTCAGATTCTAGGCATGCAGATGACTATACTCTGAACAGGACACTTCGAGCTCAGCTTAGAGTATGTCATCTAATCCTTTCCATTTTTCTCACCTTCATCTTCCAATGATTATGCTAATACACTTCCCTCCATCTTCTCAGAATCAAAAGAAGAGAGTTGCTGAAGAAGAAAATGTTTCTCGTAAGATGGGCCTCGGTATACGATTGCTTCCCGCAACCGAACAAGATTCCGCAGCTGCTACTCGCATTAAGTTCTCTTCAAAGTTTGAGAAGAACAGAAGGGATAAACGGGCATTGATTCATGCTTCCTCCATCTTCCATGGATCATCTAGATCATCCATACCTGATAAGAAACGATTGGACCTAGAATCCAAGAGAAGAAAGATCTGTGCCTCTGCAGCTTCAACCATATTAACAGGTAGCTTCAAGCCATCGTCTTGGTCCCAAAGTGCAGCTAATTCAACTAGACGAGACGGAGCGTCTGTCACTGCCAAACGACCTTAGCGTGAATGCATATTCCAATCCTAGTTCTAGCTGTTTGATTCATTTATGTACATAGATTCTATGTGGCCATATCTGAGGTTTTCTAGAATCCCATTGTAACATATTGGGAGTGATTTGTAGCGAATGTATAAGAATTTTCTCAGAATCATGAAGCTGAAAACATGTAACTTTACCACTTGATGAATTATGTCTGCTGTGTATTATGGCCGGCGGAGGGGATATCGAGATGGATAGTACAAAATCCCAGTTAATATCCCTCGGTTAGACCACAAATTTATGTATATTATTGTCTATGAACGCCAAAGTTTGCCTACCACGAAGACAGGCCTCGGCATGTCTTCACCCTGTTAACACTGACTGAAGTAAAGAGAAACAGGCAGACGTGTTGATAGCAGTGGTGTCTGTCTGTACTGAATGAGCGAACGTACTCGTTAAAATCTGGCAGTCTCCTGTACAGATTCTCCTTCACTTTTCTTCTGCTAAACTGAAGATTTTTTCATTTAAAAATTGGCTTTCATTTAAAAATAGGCTATGGTGTTCTTAGCTACACGATGCACCCCTATGGTGTTTTTAGCCAGAGTGCAAGGATCTCAGATCAATTGGAGAGGAAAACGAAACATTTTATCCCCCTATCAGATGCGTTATAAAAGCTGTGAGGTCGATGGTGATACGTAACGGGTCAAAGCGGACAATATCTACTAGTAGTGGACTTGGATTGTTACAAGACCCTCCGGCAAAAGAACCCCCCAAATTAAGATCTGTGGTGTTTCTCTGCTTAATAATGCAGAGGTTTTCTTGTTCACTTTCTACTGAACAGTCCCTTTCATTGTATTGTCGTGATATGTATAGGTAAAGTTCTGAGAAGGTCCTTTTTTCTTCACATTCTATCTGGGTGGTAACCAAGAATATCTGCATCATATAATTTTTTTCCAAGTTTCATGTCAGTACTGGTTAAACAATCTGTTTTTCTTCCCTTTTTTCCTCCCCTCTGTTTCCTTCTCTCTCATATACTGAATTTTAGTTTTGAACACACAAAATTTGATATCATTACTACCCATCTCAGTATCATTAATGCTCTACAGGGAAAGTGAAGCTAACTAGGGTAAGCCCCAGGATCTACCCATGGCTGAGATCCCTCATATTCTTCACCATTTTACAAATGCCTCATATTTTACTAAATCTTGTCTAGATTCCACGTAATAAACGGAAGAGGAGAACGAAATATTTCTTATAAAGATGTGTAAACCTCTCCTTAGTAGATGCGTTTTAAACCGTAAGGACAACGACGATATGAACAGACCAGAGGTTAGCGGTAGGTTTGGACTGTTACAAATGGTATCAGAGCCAGATACTCAACGGTGTGCTAGCAAGGACGTTGGGCCGCTAAAGGGGTGGATTGTGAGATCCCACGTCGGTTGGAAAGGGGAACGAAGCATTTCTTATAAGGGTGTGGAAACCTATCCCTAGTAGATGCGTTTTAAACCGTGAAGCTAACGACAATATGTAACGAGCCAAAATAGACAATATCTGTTATCAGTGGGTTTCGATTGTTACAAATGGTATTAGAGCCAGACACCATGTGGTGTGCTAGCGAGGACGTTGAGCCCTTAAACAGGTGGATTGTGAGATCCCACGTAGGATGGAGAGAGGAACGAAGCATTCTTTACAAGGGTGTGAAAACCTGTCTCTATTAAATGTATTTTAAAACCGTGAGACTAACAACGATATGTAACGAGCCAAAGCAGACAATATCTTTAGGAGTGAGTTTGAATCAAACACAAACACTAGCCAAATAGGCATGATAGTTGCAATCAAAAGGAGCCTGCAAAGGAAAATGTCCCATCAACTTCTAACGCCATGCCCTTATGCTTGACTTTTTAGCCTCCTATCACTCACTTTGGCATATCTGTTTCTATCAGTACGCACTTCCCTTTCCTAATTAAGTGCTTTTCTTTATTAATGTTCCCTTTTCTTCAAATAGTGAACTCCATAGTGAAGCTAAGACACCAAACAAGGGAAAGGCAGTCTCACATAAGGTACACAAGGTACTTCTATTTTGATATTTTGTTCATGTTTCTACCAATTTTCACGTTTGTTCTTGTGATTTTGTTGCTGAATCTCCCATTAAAAGGGAGTAGAATACCAAAAACTGAACAAAAATGAGAAAACTTGTGTGTTTTTACGATTCCGTTAGCACATGGAACATCGAGCATCGCTATGATATATTGTCTACTTTGAACCGTTAGGTATTTCTTCGAGCCTTTCTAAATCTTCACTATTTGCATGAACAACTCGTTTAGGCGTTTAATTAAATTGTTATAAATTTTCATTTCTAGTTGATGAATACTAAGAGATCACTCTAACCATGTCATGTAATCATAGATATTTACTTTTTGCTCGTTCACTATGTTTTTTTTTTCTTGCCCGATCGAGCTGTCTATACATGAATTACTGTAATAGTCCAAGCTCACAGTTAGTAGATATTGTCTGTTTTGGCCTGTTACATATCGTTGTCAGCCTTACAGTTATAAAACGTCTCTACTAGGAGAAAGTTTTCATACCTTTATAAGGAATGTTTTGTTTTTCTGTCCAACCGATGTAGAACCTCACAATTACCTGGTAGTGTTTTGCCACTACCGTAGTGAGTGGAAATAACTTAATGTTAAGCTCAGTGAGTTGATGAAAATTTAGAGGAAAAATGACTTCTAGAGACGGTATGCTCAAATTTCTTTGTAAATTAAGGGATGTCCTCTCTTATACAACAAATTTTCTTCCTGTAAATGTTGGAAGGAGGAACAAAACATTCTTTAAAAGTGCGTGGAAACCTCTCTCGTTTTAAATCGTGAGGCTAACAGTGAAATGTAATGGGTCGTTATTTTGTTTTAAAAAATTAATTTATAAATACTATGTCCGTGTTTCCAATGTTATCACAATCTAAACCTAGTTCATAATTTTTTTTTTTCGTTTTTAAAATGTAAGATTTCACAATGGTTGAAGAGGGGGACGGAGCATTCCTTAGAAAGATATGGAAACCTCTTACTAGTAGACAACATTTTAAATCGTGAGGCTGATAGCGATACAATAGAGCCAAATCAGACAATATTTATTAACAGTAGGCTTAAGCTTAAGCTGTTACCTGAAATTGGACTAAAATGTCAAATGCCTTTTTAGATAATATATAAAAGAAATGGTGAGAAATGGGAGCAATAATTGAGACTCATTTGGTTAAAGCAAAATAATATTTTGTATGAACAAAGATAACTTAGATATGAACGTGTGTGTGTATATATATATATATATATATACATTAAAACAAGGCAACATATGGATTCCCCACACCATTAAGAATTCATGTACTACAGATATCACAAACAAAATAAAAGTTGTTGAGAGAACAGCTAATTGATGAATATTACCCAAAGAAAGAACAATGAGACATAGGAAAAGAACATTTATTCTTAAACTAAACAATACCTTAACTTCTGTCTGAAATTACAAATCATGAAACCTTGAATCATGGATTAAATTCTTGCATCATTCTCCATAGAAGATCAGCACACCATCAATTTCATCAAGTTCCAGCAATTTCAAGCCTGCAAATTAGACCAAAATCATACTTGTTTCATACCATAATCTAGGGCTCCATAATGATGCTTGATGAGCTATGAAGCTGATATTGAGCTAGGGTTTACTTGTTCTTTTTGGCTGAACTTGAATCTTTTTAACCTAAATGAGTAATTTTTAGTGGTCAAGGAATCAATAGTAAAAGGGTTTCTTTTTTTACCTATGTACTTTGCTTTGTTTATCAAAATTTAAACTTTTACTTTCATACCTTCTCAAAAATACATAACAAAATTACCCGTTTACCGTATCTACCGTGTGGAGGATTTTTAGAAGGGAGTCTCACATTGGTTAATTTAGGGAATCATCATGGGTTTATAAATAAGGAATACATCTCTATTGGTATGATGTTTTTCGAGAAACCAAAAGCAAAGTCATAAGAGTTTGTGCTCAAAGTGGACAATATCATACCATTGTGGAGGGTTATGATTCCTAACATACCGAACCCACTACTAAATCTCAGCATAGCTCAACGGTTCGATCAAAGAGAAATTTACTAAACCCTAATTCTGGAAATTACCTGCAGGTGATGCTTTGGTGCTGTCCAAGGACATGGAGCTCATATCCATGGAGGAACAAGGAAGAAGATGAACATGATCATCAGCTGAGTTTTCGACATTCGAGCTCAAAAATCTCTCGTTTTGGCTTCGTTCGAATTCAAAAATCTTGTTTTTAGTGCCAATTTCTTCACTAACATCACCCATCATACAATCCCCAATTGGGTTTCCTTCAAAATCACATTTTGATATCTCCAAACGACGAACAATCTTTGCCCTTGTTCTTTCCCTCGCCCTAGCTCTTGCCCTGGATCTTGATTCTTTATCAACCACCCTTAATTTCCTTCTCTTCTTCTCTCTAGGCGCTTCAAAAACAGAAACTTTCCTAAAAAGAGGAGAAAAATCAAAACTTTTGTTGTAATTATGACCCTCTGACAAAAATTTCTCCTTTAGCTCCTTAATTGCACTTCTTGATTTAGCAAAAAGCCACTCCACTGTCTTGCTTGCTTTATCAAACCCAAGCATATCTTGAAGATCAAAGAAGCTTCGTGCAATTTCAATTGAAAGCCTCATTCTTCTATCTCTTGGCCCTTTTGACGTGCAGATCTTGCTATGTCTATCCTTGTTCGAGCTTCTCTTTCTAGAAATGGGCTTCTTTTGAGGTAAAGCTTTCTGGGTTATCTCCTCATTGGTGTTATTGACACTAATTTCAAACCCAATTTCAGGTTCAAAATTATTAGCATCAAGAAATTGCTGTTTTTGAGTATACAAAATTTGACTCAAAATGAAATCTTCATCGAGGAAAGGATCGAAGTTGTAGTAATCTATGAATTGTAAGGAAAGTTGGTGGCTTTCATGTTCATCATGGATTTGATTGGTGTTAGAAGCAAGCATAGTTTAGAAATGATAGCTCAGTTGGGAAATTGATATCAGAGAGGACTCCAAATGGGCAATGATGAAGAACATAAAGATATCTGTTTTTACAATTGATATCAAATAGTGATTAGTATATGAATTATGATAAGTAAGAGAAGGGGAGACATGTCATGTGAGTGAGGATAGAATGTTGATAGCAACTTAACGAGTGAGAGAGAGAGAGAGAGAGAGAGGAGTCACTACGCACACAAATTAGAGCTTCCAAATTAACAAAACATTCAAATATTGGAGAGTGCCAAAATAAGGTACATTTTGAGGCTGTTTTTTAGGTACATTTGAGGCCTACTTTAACCTCTCCATGTAAAAGCTGAGTGTCATTGTCATGTTCTATGGCTGCTCCATGTTTTTTTATTTTAAGCTATGAAGATCATCATAGCAGCCAAATAAAACAAGTTAAAAGTCTCGGCCAGCTGACGAGACTTGCTTTTCGTAGCTCACATGTGAGATCTTACGTCGGTTGGAGAGGGGAACAAAACATTTTTTATAAGGGTGTGGAAACCTCTCTAGTAGACATGTTTTAAAACCGTGAGGCTGATGACAATATGTAGTGAACATGTAATGGGCCAAAGTGAACTATATCTGATAGCGGTGGACTTGGGCTGTTACAAATGATATCAGAGACAGACACTAGGCAGTGTGTCAGTGAGAACGTTGGGCCTCCAAGGAGGGTGGATTATGAGATCCCACATCGGTTGAAGAGGAGAAGGAAACATTCTTTATAAGGGTGTGGACACCTCTCCTTGGTAGACACGTTTTAAAACCATGGGCTGATGACAATATGTAGCGAACACGTAATGAGTCAAAGTGAACAATATCTGATAACGGTGGGCTTAGGCTGTTACAAATGGTATCAGAGGCAGACACTGGGCAGTGTGCCAGTGAGGACGTTGGGCCCCCAAGGAGGGTGGATTGTGAGATCCCACATCGATGGGATAAGGGAATGAAGCAATTCTTGTAAGGGCGTGGAAAGCTCTTCCTAGTAGATGCATTGTGAGGCTGACGACAATATGTAACGGTCTAAAACAAACAATATCTGCTAGCGGTTGGAGTAGATTGTTACATCATTGGAAAGTACCGTTTGTTGAACTTCAATAATCACGAGCTTAGGGTATTAGAATTTAAACATCCTTTTGTTGACATTAATTCAAAATAATTGCTCCCTAAAAGCAAATTATTTTTTCCCCCGGATAATCCAAATCTAGTGCTTTTCTGTGACGCATTATTGCTCCCTAAAAGCCAAACATTACCAAATTAAATCTTTCCAACATTTACAGGTTGCTTTTCAATTATTTTATTTCAGCACCCTTCAATAATGTTCCTGTACTTACCTCAAATGGGCTTCATGGCGGCCCAAAACTCACATGCATGGGCCTCTTAGTTTGGCCCATTATTACTCCACCACCTTTCTTCCCTCCTCCCAAACACCTTCCACATGAATCAATCCACCACCTTGCCAGATTTAGCTCGTTACATAATGACGTCGGCCTCACAGTTTTATAACGCATCTATTAAGGAGGAGCTTCCACACGCTCGTAAGGAATGTTTTGTTCCCCTCTCCAACGTAAGTGGGATCTCACAATCCATCTCCTTAGAGACCTAACATTCTCGCTGGCATACTGCCCGCTGTTTGCCTCTGATACCATTTGTGACAACTTAAGTCCACTGCTAGTAGATATTGTCCGTTTTAGTCCGTTACGTATCGTCGTCAGTTTCACGGTTTTAAAATGTTGAAGAGGAAGCCCTTGATTAGATTGATTCATGGATTCTCTTAAATTGAGTTGGGTTAAGTAAGCTCGAACAATTGGGTTGATATCCAACCCAATCCAATTCAATCTATGAACACTCTGTTAAAGATTGAACTCAGCCGATGAACCGACTCATAATCGAGATTAGGGTGGAAATTAATTTGGTTGTTATTAGTGGGATAATGATAATGATAATGGGATAAGAAGCCGTAAAGAACTCATCCTTGGATTCTTTAAATTGAAGTATAGAATAGAAACACTATTTTATTTATTCCAATTGGTGTACGTAAAATGCAAGTGGAAATTGACAAAGAAATGAGGTGTAATGCACTCAAACCTTAAGTGGGTAAGTGCTAATCATGTTTAGTTCTCTATGTGTTTGTAGTTAAACCAAAAATAATATTATAACCCATAGTTTTCAGATCTTGGTGTGCTCAATCTTGGGAATATCACATGTTCTTCACCATAATAAATATTAAATACATGATGATCCATTAGACATAAAATTAAAAAATTTTAACGGGAGTTAATAGGTTAAATATGAAAATTACTATACAACCGAGCTGAAAAGAATTTAGGAAACAGTCATATTTGGTTTCTTGTCATTAAAATCCATTGAGCTTATGTAAAATACGATCGATAATTGAATGAAATTGATTTGACATGTTATTATATTTTTTTTAGTTCAAGAACAGAGATTAGGTTTAAAAGGAAATTTTTTTAATTTTTGATAGTCCCCGTTCAACTTGTGGGGACTTGTTCTGAACAGGGTTCTCATTTAAATTGAAATAGGAGGTGGATTGTGAGATCCTACATCGATTGAAGAGAGAAACGAAGTATAAGAGTGTGAAAACCTCTCCGCCCAAAAGGGAAAGCTCAGAGAGGACAATATTTGTTAGCGGTGTGCTTAGGGTATTACAAATGGTATCAAAGCCAGACACGGAGTGATGTGCCAACGAGAATGTTGGGATTGTGATTGTGAGAACTTAGATCAGTTGGAGAAGAGAACGAAACATTCCTTATAAGGGTGTGAAAATCTCTTCCTAACAAACACGTTTTTCGATTGTTAGACTGACGACGATACGTATAACGGTGAGTTTGAGCTGTTAGATGGATTCCCGTCCCACAGATTCAAATTCTTGAGACTAATACAATCTAATGGGTAAGTTGTCAAATTTGAGCTGAGTTCGTCGCATAAACTTTATGTCATTGAACCCATATCAAGAGTTCTCTTCATTATGGCTCTTTTGATCTCTGAAACAGCTAGCCAGCCAGCCAGACAGCCACTAACTCAAACCCTTTATTCAAGCCCCATGAAGAAAACGACATAACTTCAGACACACAGATCTTTAGCTAAAGAAGATATCATGAAAACACATAACAAAACATCATAAAATACAAACCCTAAACAAAATTTCACAAACACAAACACAAACACAAAGGATTTTGTAAACTTTATCCAAAGAACACATCATTACACTGTCTGATCTTCATCCAACATGAGCATCCAAGAAAGCAGTGGAGATTAATAATAACAGTGGAAAGAAAGCAAAAAGAAAAGAGCAAAAGTTTGAGAGTTTCAAATGATGTGAAATTCCACGTTGGTGTTGGTGTTGGTATTGGTTGGAGAGGAGAACAGTGAAATCCCGCTTTATGAAGCTTTGAGGGGAAGCCCAAAGAGAACAGTATCTGGGATGAGCACCGGTTCCGCGTGTAACTCACCCTGAAGGGAAAGCCTAAAAAGACAATATCTGCTAGTGGTGGGCTTGAGTCGTTACAAATGAAACCCATCGGTGCAAAGGAAAAGGAAAATTCGTGATGATAAGAGAAAAAAAAAAGGGCAAAAAGGTGAAGATATAAGTAGAGATTGGTTGAAAGGAGGCAACGTCATGACAGGGTGGGATTGATGTCATTATAAAACCCACCAAAATGGCCCCTTTTTGTGTTGTGGGTTGTGGAGGGTAGTGGAGGTGAAGCTATCATCAAGTCTTTGAATGTGACTACATATGAATTTTTACACAAAAAGGGGACTCCCACAACACAAGGATGAATGATTAACATGGGTGTTAATACATGTGCTCTAAAGATTTGGCTAAGATACAATGCCATTTCTTTTTTGTTCTTGGCACCAGCGTTGGCTTGGCTTTAGTTTTATATATCACATTGGGTTTCACATGAAATGTTGAGTGAACTCTTTATAAGGTTGGATTTTGATGGGTTTTCAATGAAATCTTTTTTTCAAGTGGTAAAGTACTCCTTCTCTCCATATCTTTACCATCACCACTTCAAATCTAGCTGACCCACATGATTATATATCCATAGAATATACCGTTTTTCTATCCTTTAGGGTTCAGCGTCCTCGCTGGCACACTCTCGATGTCCACCCCATTCGGGACTCAATGTCCTCACTAATACATCGTCCCGTGTCTGGTTCTGATATCCTTTGTAACAGCTCAAACCCACCGCTAGTAGATATTGTCCTTTTGGACTTTCCCTCTCGAGCTTCCTCTCAAGGTTTTTAAAACGTAGGTCTTCACATTTTTATAAAGAATGTTTCGTTCTCCTCTTCAACTGATGTGGGATCTCACCTTTTTTTGGGTGAGTCTCGTGTCTCTTCAAATAGTCATTTGTCTGTGTATTTTTGTAATAGCTTAAGCTCACTACTAACAGATATTGTCCTGGACTTTCGCTCAAGGTTTTAAAACGCGTATTGTAGGGAGAAATTTCCACACCCTTATAAAGAATGTTTCGTTTCCCTCTACAACTGATGTGAGATCTCACAATCCACTCCCTTCGGGGCCAACGTTCTCGTTGACACTCATTCCTCTCTCCAATCGATGTGGAATCTCACAATTTTATACCATCTCAAGAGAATTCTCTCTACAATGCATGTCAACTTCTTGGAGCACGATATGAAAATCACATCATGGGTAATCAATATCGACGTCTCCAACTCTATAGAGACGCCCAACCAATATTGACTACTCCAAATTCATTACGTAAATGACCCGTTTCTCTTCGAATCGTTTTCTTTTAAACCATCCAAAACCCTGACTAAACTAACAAAGATCAAACACAAACCCTAATCTTCATACCCACCAAATCAATAATCTACACTTTTTGAGCTGAAAAGAAAAGTCCACAACTTTGAACATCTTCAAAAGGGCATGATTGATAAACTCACAAACAACCCAATTTCATATAAACAAGGTAAAAAGAGAATTTTTCACAGATAACCATGCAAAAGCACCCATGCTCTAGAGCCTTTCAAACTCAAAGACAAAAACAAAAAAGAATTTGCAAAAGCCACAAGTTAAGAAGACAAATAGACAATCGTGCTAAAGTGAAGAGGGCAGAAATCAAAGTGTTTGTACTTTAATACCACTTTTGATTGGATCGGACAATGCTTAATTAAGACAAAAACAGGGTTTTTATGTTTGTAAATATAAAGATATATATGAACAATAATGTTGTTGAAAAGGGAAAAAGGGTATTAATGATTTATGGTTTGCTTTTGGATAGCCATGCTCTGCTATCGCAACTGTGTGATTACCAGAAGTTGCCGGCCAAGACCCTTCACGCCTTTCTTCTTCTAATTCTTTTGATTTCTTTTGGGTTTTTTTTTTTGTTGTGTGTCTTGTTTTTGGCGCAAGGATTGCAGAGACAAAGAATTGGAAGGTAAAAATGGGAAATATAGGGAACCAAGTAACAAAAGGCAAAGGGGTAGGCGTTGCAGGGTGCAGCTAAGCTAGAGGTTTTTTCATGTCTTTGTGTGGTAGCATTCGGCTAATAGTTGTTTTATACAGTCCATTTGTGAAGGGAAGCCTTTCTTGGAGAACCGTGCATTGTTTCAATAAAGTCACTGAGAACATCTATTATTCCCCTATTCTCTCCTCAAAGAGTTTTGGGACTCTTGGGTCATATTATCTTATCAACCCACCAAATCTTACCTACAAAAGTTTGTGAAAAAGATCGAATTTTTATCTTTAAACTTTTGATTTCATTCGATTACAACGTAATCACTTTGATTAGTGTTGCAATCTTAATCTTGGTTATCTTTACTAATTCATGATAAGTTTGTAATTGTGAGATTCGGTTGGAGAGGGGCCCACCGCTGATAGATATTGTCCGTTTTGACCTATTTTGTATTGCCGTCAGTTTCACGGTTTTTTAAACGCGTCTACTAGGGAGAGGTTTCCATATTCTTGTAAGGAATGTTTTGTTCTTCCCTCCAACCAATATGGGATCTCACAATCCACCCCTTTGGGGACCAGCGTCCTTGCTAGCACACTGTCTGGTGTCTAACTCTGATATCATTTGTAACAGTCCAAGCCCACCGCTAGTAGATATTGTCCGCTTTGGCTCGTTACGTATCACTATCAACCTCACGATTTTAAAATGTGTCTATCAGGGAGAGGTTTCCACGCCCTTATAAGGGATGCTTTGTTTCTCTTTCCAACTAATGTGGGATCTCACAATCCATCCCCTTGGGGGCCAGCGTCCTTGCTGGCACACCGCCCGGTGTCTGGCTCTGATACTATTTGTAACAGTTAAAGCCCACCGCTAGTAGATATTGTCCGCTTTTGCTCATTACGTATCGTCGTCAACCTCACGGTTTTAAAACGTGTCTACTAGGAAGAGGTTTCCACACCCTTATAAGGAATGTTTCGTTCCCATCCAACCAATATGGGATCTCACAGGAAACCTCTCTCTAGCAGACGCATTTTAAAACCTTGAGAGGAAGCCCACGAGGGAAAACTCAAAGAGGACAATATTTGTCAACGGTGTGCTTGACCTGTTACATAATAACTTATTTCCTTTCTTTCGAGTTCAACAATTACAGGATGAGAATCAAATCATCATCTGGTCATTAGTGTCGTTTATCCACGTAACGATCTCGTTCCATAATTTCTTTTAGTTACCCCATGGTTTGAAAATGATTCTACAAACAAACAAATGGCATGGTACATAATAACATAAAAATGGAATTCATAACCTATAATAAACAGTATTACATTTGGGTGAAAACATAGAAGTTTTGTTGTCCTAACACTGAATTGATATCATAATTACATATACTCTCAAAAGCTTAAATTTTTCGCTAAGAAAATGTTCCCACAACATTCAAACTTTGATTCAAAGCCACTCCCCGACTGAATCCAACATAAAGTAAGAGCTAAACAAGGGTTTTTCTGTTTCCTATGACCCTTAATGAAGAAGGGTTCGTACTTGATCACTTCAAAAAGCCATTAATTTTTGACATAAAAGTTAAGACCCATTAAGAATCAAGATAAACCCACATGATTAATGCACAAATATGGCTGAACCCGAGAAACTTTTGTGTTTGAATGAGAGAGATAGAAGAGAGAGAAGGATATGAAGTGTGTTCCAAGACACAATGATTACATGTTCTTAAGGTAGTAGAAAGGGTTGGCGTGGACATGGCTAAGAGTATGGAACAACCATTTGGGGGCTTGAAGCATAACAAATGTCAAGAACCCGTTCATTTGAGTCTAACAGCTCAAGCTTACCACTAGTAGATATTATTCGTTTTGGCCCGTTATATATCGTCGTCAGCCTCACTATTTTAAAAACACGTTTCTTAAAGAGAGGTTTATACACCAGAATTGTTTCGTTCCTCTCTCCAACTAATGTGAGATTTCACGAGGATTCTAAATTTTTATTAGAATCATGCGTGAAACCTTTCCCACATCGGATGGAGAGGGGAACGAACCATTCCTCGTAAAAGTATGAAAATCTCTCTCTAGCAAACACATTTTAAAAAAACTTGATAGGAAGCCCGAAAGGGAAAGTCCAAAGAAGACAATATCTAATAGTAGTGAGCTTGAGCCGTTACAAACTTACAAGCTTGGTTCATCTGATCTCGATCTTGACAATTGTTCGTATTCAAACTATTATTTTTAACCCAACAACGTAAAAGTGCATAAGGTAAAAATGAACATTTTGAAAGTGTAAAAACAAATTTGAAAGAAAAGGGTTTTAGCCAAAGGCAAGCTTTTTAGAACAATGATCTTCTCAGCTCCTTTTTGGTCCTTGTTTGGACGACAAAGCAATGTTTTTATATGTTCACTCTCTTTTTATGTGGTCGTGTCTTCCCATTATATATAAACAAAACATAAAGCGATAATATATAAAAACATATACTAAATGGGGTTTTTCTCTGTCATATGCATATAATAATGTGAGCTAATTTTAATAATTATAACACAAAAGATCTCTCAGCTCATTTCACTGCCTAGAAAAAGGCATAGGGGATGGACAAACAATAATGGCGTAAGAAGAAAGTAAAGCAAAGCCAGAGAGAGAAACAGCTCTATATATTGAAGCTCAAACTAAAGCTTATGTTGAAGGCAATGGATTAATGGTCAAATTCATAACTTTGATCCAATTTTATCATAAAGCTTTGCCCTTTTCACTTCATTTTGTCTTTATTTTGTGAGTGATATGCGTGGGGAGGATCAAGAACAGGATCATCATCATCAACATCAAGGGGAGTGTTCACAAACAATTGAGAATATGTTTCAAGAACAGCTTCTTCTTCACCAACAACTACAAAACAACAACACCGATCATATTATCTATGGAGATCATCACCATCATGGAGCTGGAAGAGGGTTGATTTTCCCGGCCGACGTCGTGTCGCCGGTTCTAAACTCGTGGCCTCCGCTCAACCCATTTCTCATTCCTCCTCCGCCTCCGCCACCGCCACCGACATCGTTATGTTCGTCGTCGTCGTATGGTAATCTTTTCAACCGGAGACCGGCTAATTGTCTTCAATTTGCTTATGATGGAACTTCCTCAGCGGACCACTTGGGTCGAATCATATCAACCACGCTTGGACCAGTGGTTCATCATGGCTCAGCTGCTCCCTTTGGATTACAAGCTGAGCTTGGCAAAATGAGTGCTCAAGAAATAATGGATGCCAAAGCTCTTGCAGCTTCTAAAAGCCATAGTGAAGCGGAGAGAAGAAGAAGAGAAAGAATCAATAATCATCTTGCTAAGCTCCGGAGCTTACTTCCTAGTACCACTAAAGTAAGCATTTTTATGAATCCCTATATTGATTTTCACATACCCTTTTGTTTGTTTAAGTTTATTTCCATTTCTTGCATTGCTTTTTTTGGATCAAAGTTGCAATTTTTAACATATAGAACAACAAATTTCTAACATTTTCAACATCCCATGATGTTTCCTCGTTTGTTCAAAAAAGGGTTTGTTGTGTCGTGTTTGTTTTTTGTTGTGGGAATGAGGAAGAAGAAAAGAGAGCTTAACCGGTAATGTCGCTGGATTGATATCATAAAGAGGAACCAAAGTTGCAGTTGGAAAGGGTTTCGGTTGGGAAATTTGTTGCCGGATGTCAGTCAAAAATATGTTAGAGAATGAAAAGAAATAAAGAGAAGACAAATTCAGTATCCTTGTCAGTTACCCTTAGAGAGGCCCTTATCTATTATTCTTATGCCCTTTCCCTTCCCACTTCTGAGCTTAGCCCCACTACCATGACCCTAAACTAAAAACACTAACACTCCACTAGCTAAGACCTATCGCTATCTGATATTGTTCTTTTTAGGTTTTCCTTCAAGATTTTCAAAATGCATGTGCTAGAGAGAGATTTTCATACCCTTATAAACAATATTTAGTTCTCCTCCCCCTAACTGATGTGGGTTCTCATAGTACCAATGACCCTAAACTCAAAACACTAACACCCCACTAGTTAACTCACTTGGTATCTGTAGTAGCCCAAGTTCACCGCTAGCCGATATTGTCTTCTTTGGGTTTCGTTCTCATTCTCAAACGACGTGGGATCTCACAGTACAAATGACCCTAAACTCAAAACACTAACACCCCACTAACTAACTCACTTAGCATCTGTAACAGTCCAAGTAGCTGGGGTTTCAAAATATCAAGCTTTTTGCCTTAAATTTACCCAACTTTTAGGAAATCGATCCATTATCTACTAATTTATCCTTCTACCAGTTCCTAATCTTAAGTCTGCCTTAAAATTTTTATGTCGATGAATTTCTTTGCATGTGTTGAATTGTGAGATCCCACATCAGTTGGAAAAGGGAACGGAACATTCCTTATAAGAGTGTGGAAACTTCTCCCTAATAGACGCGTTTTAAAGCCATGAGGCTAACAACGATATGTAATAGGCCAAAGCGGACAATATTTGCTAGTGGTGGGCTTGGACTGTTACAAATGGTATCAGAGCCAAACACTAAGCAGTGTGCCAGCTAGAACGCTGGGTCTCAAGGGGGTGGATTGTGAGATCCCACGTCAGTTAGAGTGGGAAACAAAACATTCCTTAAGCAGTGTGCCAGCTAGAACGCTGGGTCTCAAGGGGGTGGATTGTGAGATCCCTCGTCAGTTAGAGTGGGAAACAAAACATTCCTTATAAGAGCATGGAAACCTCTCCCAAATACACGCATTTTAAAACCGTGAGGCGAATGACGATACGTAACAAGTCAAAACCGACAATATCTGCAAGCAGTGGACTTAGACTATTACATGATATTATGTACGATTTTACGTAGATTAAGGAAGAGCTTTAGAACAATGTCTTTTGTTTTTGAGTGTCCATTTGAAGCATAGACCAACACTAACAAAACCCTTTATACTTTTGGTGATATCAAACAGACAGACAAAGCTTCACTACTAGCAGAAGTAATACAACACGTGAAAGAGCTAAAACGGCAAACATCATTGATAGCAGAAACAAGTCCAATCCCAACAGACATCGACGAGCTAACAGTGGACGATGCCTCAGACGAGATGATGATCAACGGCGCCAAATTTGTAATAAAAGCTTCTCTTTGCTGTGAGGACCGTTCAGATCTCCTCCCTGACCTCATCAAAACACTGAAATCCTTGCGCTTAAGAACCCTCAAAGCTGAAATCACAACCCTTGGTGGGCGCGTGAGAAATGTGCTGTTTGTCACCGGTGAAGACGACGAGCCATCAACTGACCATAATAACAACAACAACAATAATAATAATAATAATCCCAATTCAGACACCCAACAACAACAACAACATAGTATCAGCTCAATTCAAGAAGCATTGAAGGCTGTGATGGAAAAAACAGGACCGGATGATTCTTCGTCAGGAAACATTAAACGACAAAGAACAAATAACATCAATATCCTTTAAGGTTTCTTCTTGTTTTTTTTTTTTTTTTTTTTTTTTTTTTTTTTTTTNGAAAATTTACATATCACTGAAATTTTCCACCATTTTAGAGGGATATTTTTCGTGGGGTTCGAAAAAAAAGTGATCTTTTGGGTAAGAGGGGCTTTTCCCGAGTTAATAGCGATACGTAACGGGCCAAAACGGAGGACAGACGATGATTTGGGTAAGAGGGACTTTTCACGAGTTGATAGCGATACGTAACGGGCCAAAACGGAAGACTGACGAGGGTGAGAAATGACATGATTTATGGGGTGAGAAAAGTATTGAAGTTTTGTTTTGTATGATTTGGGTAAGAGGGGCTTTTCCCAGGGTTGCAGTGAAGGTAAAGAAAAGCCCTAATGAGGCATGCATGTGGTGCAGTTGTGTCCCCTTTGATATTGCGAAGTGATGCAACAAAAAGAACTGATTTTTTTTGTTTTTTTTTTCTTTTGGATATGAAGATCTGTCTTGATTTTATGTATTATTTTGTCTTTGACCCATCTTGGGATTTGCCTTGAAATCATCTTCTTCCCTTCTTTATTCAGATTTTGTTTCAATTTTTTTGGATTTGAGAGGAATTTTGTTGGTGTTTTGTTTTTCTTTTTGTTTCTTTGTGCAATATGATGTTGTTTTTATATAAATTAATTACCCATAAGTTAAATTATAAGTTTCGTTGGTTAGAATGACGTCTTTTTAATCATTGTACTTATAAACGTTTCAGTTAGATCTCTGAAATTATAATATATATTTGTTGTGATTCTCGAGTAAATGAGGAGTATATGAATGAACCGATACTATATTTGAATGAGAGTGATCTTAAACATAGAATGACTAAGAAATGCTTAAAAGAATGGAAAGTGACTGCATATACCACAAAGTGTACTTTTCTTTTTGATGATTCAGTCATAGAAACTACAAAATCAAACGAGTTTTACTCGGAGCAAACTTATGTTGGGTGACTCCCGAAAAATTGTGAGTGGGAATAAAACATGTTGAAAGGACTCATATTGGTCGGTGTAGATAGTATTTTCATTCTTTGAAGCAAGAGTAATATTTCGCATGGTATGCAGGAGAATGTTAGAGAAATCAGGTGTCGGAACTAGATTCCAAATCTTGGGCACAAGACATTACACTTGTAGTGTCTTCATGCGATTAAGACTTTTAATTTTGTGTTTAATAAGTTCCTATCGTAACGAGACTTTAATGACCGATTGCCTATATTATTTAAGATCATGTGATAAGTTTGGGCAAGTTTAACTATTTTTTTAGTTCAACAATCCATTAATTTTGATGACGTGTTACTAAAACTTAAATGTGTATTCGTAAAATCGTTACATGTTGAAGTGTGTGGAGGCTAAACCGACGCCATTTTTAAAGTTGATGGTTCAAAATTCAAAATCATAATATAAACTAATATATAGATAATTAGCTATAAGTTTGCATGTAAATGGGGTTCTTTAGGGTTTTATGAACTGAGTGTAAAATGTGATGACTAATTTCCTTAAATCAAACATTATAATTCAACAACGTTGTCTTGGTTGCCAACATTAGCATCATCATCTGAAGCGTGTTGACCTTTTATGCATTAATTGTCTGATTAAAATAAATGTTCATGATGTGTTCCAAGTAATGAAGATATTGGTAAGCAAATAGAAGAGAGATTTCTAGTTAATCAAGATGTCGTTTATCTCGACTTTGTTTCTCTATGATATTATCTAAATGGATATAAACCATTGTTTCGTTTCGGATATTTTTGGTTGAATTCATTTCACTTCAAGAACGATAATTCGTCAAGAATCAATTAGCTAACTGTTCTATTGTGTGATGATCGTGATATTTGTGCATGAATTTATTATATATTTGGAAAATCAATTATGGGAGATCATATCAAGAATATTTGTGATAACATGCTCTCATGAAAAAAAAATTGTGACGATTACTCATTTAATTTTATGATCATGAGAGATAAGTCGAGTGAGGCTCGTCTCCATTAACTATGTTAATACTCAATGCCCATCGATTGGGGTAAAATCTCTTAGGATTTCAACTTATGCCTCTTGAGAATTGATAAAACTCAATAAACACGAGTTAATTATCCATTTTGACCACAAAAATTACATATTTTAAGGGTAAATACATGTATGTGTGAGATTCCACGTCAGTTGGAGAGAAGAACAAAACATTCATTATAAAGGTGTGAAAACCTCCACCAAATAGATACGTTTTAAAATCGTGAGGCTGACGGCGGTTTTAAAATCGTGAGGCTGACGGCGGTTTTAAAATCGTGAGGCTGACGGCGATTCATAACGAGCCAAAATAGATAATATCTTCTAGTGGTGAACTTAGATTGTTATAAATAGTATTAAAGCCAGGTGAACTTAGATTGTTATAAATAGTATTAAAGCCAGACACCAGGTGCTGGCCCCTAGGCCACAAGAGGGATGAGTTGTGAGATCCCCTCTATTAGACGTGCTTTAAAACTATGAAACTAATGATGATACATAACAAGCTAAAACGAATAATATCTACTAATAGTGGACTTGAGTTGTGATAACGTATTCTCAACCATGATCGAGCATGAGATAAACCATAAAATTTTATCTCAATTCCAATGATACTATTATTCTTTTAAAAGTTTTGAATATGTTAAAAAGTGTCATCGATGCGAAAAAATTGAAAGTTCAAAGAAATGTGCTGACCCAACTTATGTGTTTAGCAGGCTCTAAGAATGAAGGTCGAATATCAATGACGAAGAACAAATGGAGGGAGCTATCAAAAATGGCCATAACGATCGTACCAAATAAATTCATCAAATGCTAATGGGTCACAGCTCTGCAGTTAGCTCTTTTCAGACTATAATGCCGCATTCTCTAGAACAATGATGTCAATTCAGTAGGAATCAGGATCATCTTTGAGACAATAAACTTCATCAATGTTCCATAAAAGCATATGCACAAGGTACATCGTCCTATCTTGTGATCACACCAGACGCTCGTTCGAGCTCTCATAGTGCCTCCCTGAGATGGAAGGTCTTAGCAATGTCTCTTGCATTGTCATATTCATTCAGCTCAACTAGCATCTTCTTTAATCGCCGAGCTAGTCCGCTCGTCTCGCTCTCAGCTACGCCTGAAATATGTTTTTTCTCCAATGTTCTTCCCAGTAGCATAACATAGTCTACCAATGGTTGCAACTTGTGACTGCAAAACAAAAATGTATAGAAGCTTATGGGTATCGTCTTTGTATGAAACAGAGAGATAAATTCATAAACAAACGGGATGCAACTTAAACGCTAATAAGCATCATTCACGTGCTTATTCCCTTCACTGATATTATTTAGCAAGCCCAATTTCAAGTCCAAACAAAAGAGTGTATAAAGTACGGATATCCAAACCTGCGATCACCGGTGACGCCGGGGCCTGTCCACACTCCTGAAAGAGAAGCAATGATTCGCTCAGTTCTTGTGACTGCATCGTGTATGTTCGCTGTGATGCTTCTAACATGAGGTAGAACTTTCCCATATAAGAGTTCTTCAAGGGCAAGCTTTTCTAAAATGGGCAATGCAATAATTTCTTTCCACAAACATATGTTTCTCATCAAACGAACGGATATGCCAAACCGATAAGCTGCAATTCGAGCAGCATTTGGAACAGCTTTCATCACCAGTGCACTCCAAGTAGGAACCTATATTTTGTAAACATGATCCAACATCAGCAGATTAGATGAAATAATCCATTGAGAATTAAACATGAACGCATAATGGCTCACAGTAGCATTCAATTTACGCAGAAATGTTGGTTTCCCTGATAAGATGATATAAAGACAACCATATTATTGAAAAGTGCAAAACCACATACCGTAAGATCTTCAACAGCACTTGACAAACGGGTGCGAATAACAACCAATAATTCCGTAAGAGCTTCACTTGATGTTGGAACATAGTTAGTAATCAAGCTAGTAGCAAAAGCTGCATTTCGGGTTTCACGTGTGCTAAGCATGTCCCAACAATGAGCAATTTCATGGTGCAATATTGGAAGTGCAACCTTCTCAACTAGTTCTGGGACAAGGTTAGCATCAGCATCATTTGGAGCAAAATCACTACCATCTTCCGGCATACCATAATTGAACAGCAAAGAGTGCCTGAAAATTCAAAATAAGGATGGGTAAACGAGCAATTTAAATTATGTAAGAATGAGTTTAACTTCACTAAGAAAGTACCACAACCAGCTGATTGGAAAAATTCCACTACCATTCATGATTATTTTTCATATTGACTAAAGTATAAATGCTATGTATATAATTAGCACTGTAATACTTAATAATATCATACCAGTTCATGTCAAAAAAATCTGCATTTTCATGCAGGGGGTCCCACTTCAAGAGTTCCAATCTCACATAAGGAGAGAAGATAGCAGCAGTGCTTAATGACATATATGCGTCACGGTACGTTGCTGAATAATCTCTCTTCCATTGTTCAAACCTCTGTTTCACCACAGAAAGTTGGGAGAACTCCTCAGCTGCATCACTAAAAATTTGATCAGCAGTCTGAAGTAATAAATCATGGTTTGACTGGTAAGCTGCAGCCTCACTATCACTCTCATCAGTGCTAGACTCTCCTTCTACTTTTTGATGGCCATCAACTTCTGTGGATGCAAGTCTCTTGGAATCATACTTTGCTCTCCGGCGCTTTCGAGCCTCAGCTCTCCTTTTCATATCCATACGTTTTTGCAAATTTAAATCCCTACCAAATTCATCTACCTTTGTTGGTAGATTTGCCTGTTCCTTTGCAGAGGCAATTGCTGCCTGGGCAGCACTTGTGGCTGCAGCAATCATTTCATTGCTGCTCCCTTTCTTATTCAAGATTGACATTGCTGCTTTTACAGCTGCTTCTATCTCCACCATTTCATCATCATTATCAGCTACTCTTCTTTCCACGACTGTAGAAGCCCGTTCTTCGTGAAGTTTTTGCATCTGCTCCTCAAGCTCCTCTATGAATGGAGCTTTATGCTGAAAGCACAGAAGCACACAAAGTAGTTAATTAAAGAAAGGAGACAAAACAGCTTGAATTAAAAAGCCTACCTAATATAGGACCTAACACCTCAGTGATGCAAAGTTGAGAGGCCTATATTTCTAGTTTACAAGCTATCCAGCAAGGGGGGAAAGTGAAGAGGAAGGCAAGTCTTAATAATAGAAAAGGCACATGCTAACCATCTAAATTACAAACATCCCAAATGCTCTTGTACAATCGAAACCCCTTAAATGCGTTAGTAACTAAACTGTATTGCAGGCACAAAGAATGTCTTTTTCTTCACGATCAAAAAATTTCATCCCCTTGTAACTCTTTCAGTAAAGTATCCCAGTCTAAGTGAAAGTCCAAGAGATGCAAAAGACGTTGTGAAACTTGTCCAACAAAAAAAGAATAATCAAACATGACATATTATTCACTACAGCAAGGTTCAATCCTTCAATAAACTACCAAACGACAAACTTTGGAATTTTGAGGTGTGGCTACATTGTCTATCATGTTTGATTCATGCATTCCAGTCAAAGTTGTTAACTTGGATGTCTTCAATAAAGTAATGGATTAAGTCTCCATAGCTAACTACCAAATACACTAAACCACCCTAGGTTGGCCCAATGGTCAAAAAGAGCCATGTACAATTAATAAAACCCCCAAAGGGAATGGGTTCAATCATGATGGCCACCTACCTAGGATTTAATATGTTACAAGTCACCTTGATACGAAATGTAGTAAAGTCAAGCAGTTGTCTCGTGAGAATAGCGAGTGCATTCAAACTAACGCGAACAGGAAAAAAATGCTACATTGAGTATTTTCTTTAACTCTATCCCTTAACACGTATGATGCAACACAATAGCCCCCTTTCCGTAAGAAACCAGGCAAGAAAAATGGAAGTATAGACAATAGCATATGAAAAATAAGCCCGAACAAAAAAGGAGTTTGGCCCTAATTACAAAAAAAGGATTTCAATCCAAAAGAACAAAACTACACTCATAATTATAAAAAGCTGTGCGGCTGACGTCCCAAAGGAGGCGTTAAACCTAGCCACCTCCAAAACTTTCACATCATATCATTCGACCTCTCTAAAAATAATATTATTCCTCTCAATCAAAATGTCGCACAACATTGCAAAGAAGCTAGACTGCCACTATACTCTGCCCTTCTCCTTCAAGGAAGAATTCAAAAGCACCTCCTCCAACCAAGCCCTACTGTCTCTAACAATAGCCCAAACTGTAAGCTAGATATCCAAATGAAAAATCTATGGGAGAGGAAGTATCAAAAGGTAATAACACTTCGAAAACCATATATACATGGCATCTTCAAAGCATGACTGCTATTTAATTTCTACTCTGTCCTATAATTTTTGTTCTCTCTTTTCTGTGGCAGACTATTCAGAAACTCATATATCTTACAAGTACGGTAACATTGTGTATATTCGTAACATAACAAGCTTTTTATTGCTTGGCCATATATATAGCTCATAAAAAGATACAACAGACAAAGGTGAAATAGCCAATTCTGTTGAGACTTGTCCATCTAACATGTCCATGACATACAATAATTGTTCTAATTTCACCTTCAGAAACAGAAAAGAGCAAAAGCTGCGGTTAACTGTAGCCATAGAAGGACTACTTTATATATCCATAGGAAGCATCAAGTTATTTGTGAAAATTAGAAACTAAAAGAGAACAAGGCTTTATCTAGCTTGTCGTATATTAAGTTTGAAATAAACCAATCATCATAAAGTTGCTACATGTTTCTAACACTTTTTAGCAACATGTACTAAACAACCAAATGTAATCTGGCTCTCTAATTCTAGTCAAACATGCATGAAAATCAAATTTCAATTTCCATAGAACATGTAGGATGTAAGATAGGATATCTGTACCTGCAAAAAGTCACAGATAACAGAAACGAAGTCACGAAGCTTTTGCATAAATATAAACTTCTCGCCGGCAGCAGAAAGAGACTTTTCAAGGGCTGTGATATTCAAAAGAGATGCAGACAAGTTTTCGTCGGTCTTCAACACAGATGCTGCAGTTCTTCGATAAGATTCCTGAGTATTAAAGAGGATGGAGGTCATGCATACACAGAGATCCATAGCCACAAGCAACGTTAATCAATATGCACTTCACGATAACACATTATTTTGGAGATAAGCTATTCAAAGTAAACTACATTCCAAGTAACACTATGGCATGTATATGAATATAAACTAAGATACTGAAACCCTATTAACTCAAATATCATTTAACATATTCCTAGAATCTCCTGTAAGTTTCACGCTTATACCTCCATAGCACAAGACTGAAATGAGGGGAAAATATGCATACCTTAAGCCTCCCCATATTATCTCGCATAGCTTTTTTAGCAATCTCAGCTTGCTGAGATATTGATAGCCCATCCAAACCCTGTGAAACACCAACAGAACCTCCAATGCTTGTAGCTGTAGATATGCTAGGCACCGAATTATACCCAGCTGTAGTGGGGTAAATTAAGTTCTGCTGCGGAACACTCGGAATGAGAGGGACACTTGAGCTCTCCACCCTAGTAGAACCATCATCCATTCTCTTACCCAGTCCCTTCCTAAACTGCTCTGCCTCCCATATTTTCTCCTCCTCGTCCTCATCGCTGTGCTCAATAATATTCGTTCTTACCCCATCAATAGCTTGCTCATCAAATTCCTCAAACACGCCCTTCTTCGAACTTGCTGACTTCCCTCCAATCATGGCGATTCTCCCTGGAAACTCTGTTTCTTCGTCGCTCAACTCCCCCGGCGCCGTGCGGTTGCTTCCTGCATCTAAGGATATATAATCCGGAGCTGCAACCCCAGCCTGTCGCATACGTTCCCTTTTCGCGCGAATTGCATTAATGGTTGCTTGATCGGGAATTGACCCAGTTGAATCCTTTCCTCTGCCAATCCCCATTGAAGCCATTCGAGCTAAGGCATCTTCTTTACTCCTCCGAAACGAACCAGCGCTCTTTTCATTACTACCCCCTTCTTCATCTTCGGAGCTCGACTCTTTACCTTCTTTAGCACTGTCCGAAATTTGTTCGACAGGCTTGAGAAGACCCTTTAGAACAATAACAGGTTCGGCCGAAGGCTTAGACTCGGATGAGGATCTCGAGCTCGCAAGCGTGCGAGTATTCTTCTGCAACTCGCGGAGGGCCTCCTTGGTATAAGTTCCAGCTTGAGGTTGCACATTGGAGGGAACAGAAGCCGACGTTGAAGAAGAGTGAGCGATGCGATCCTTCAAGGCAGTGATCTTGTGGGTGGAGGAAGGCTTAGCTAGTCGAGCAGAAGAAGGCTTCTTGGAATTGGCTGGTTTCGAAGAAGTGCGAAGTGGGGCATCGTTCTCTTCGTCACTGGCGAAGCTGAGAAGCTTGGGTACCTGAGGATTAGCCTTCTTGGGTTTATTGGCGACAGTAGAGGAGGTGGAAGCGGTTTTTGATGAGGCGTTTGAAACACCGGTTGAGGGGGCGGCGGCGCCATTGGGTTCGTCGTCGTCGTCATTGTCGTCGGCCCGGCGGCGAAAGTTTCTAGCTCTACTACCGGACATGGTGATTGCTAGACACAATTACGAAGGAATTGTGCGATAAAACGAAACGCGCAGAATGAATTGGCAATTGCGAAGGTCGGGATTCAGATTCAGAAGCCGTGGATCTTTGCTAGGGTTTTTGGACCTGGATTTTAGTCGGTTTCTTGTTTCGTGCATTTCATTTCTAGCGGGGTTTTTTCTCCCCTCGTTTTTTCCTTTTCCCTCTCAAATCGCTTATTTTATTTAGGTCACACTGTGATATTTTATCTAAAAAAAATATTCAATAATATCCATGTCTTTTAAAAATAAATCTCAAAAATACTATTAACTAAAAAAAATAATACTTTATTTTTAAAATGTTTTGTTAATATCTTAAAACTTTTTTTAAAATTTAAAAGACATGTTTAAACTTTTTGAAAAACTACAAATAATAATAATAATAATAAATAAATAAATAAGCAATAATAATAATAATATTAATCTTTAATTTGTACCCATTTTAAAAATATTAATCAACTCTCAAAATTAATATTAAAAAGTAAAATAATTTATAAGGTGTGGAAAGATGTTTTTTTTGTCCATATAATAATAAAAAAATATTTTTTTATAAAAATTAAAAGTGTTATAAATTTAAATTTTATAGATATTTTTTAAGCACAGTATTTTAATAAAATATTAATACTTTTCTTCTAATATTAACGTTAAAATGTTTTTTATAAATTTTTTTAAAGCTTATAAGTATTTTTTATATCAACTACGAGGGTATTTTTCTTAATTAACTTAAACATTTCATAATTTACCAAATAGAAAAATGTAAAATAATATGCTAAAAAAGCCATTCTAGCTTAAATACATTTATCGATTTTAAATCGTATTTATAAAATTTTAAAAATTTTATTTTTAACCTTAAACTCGAACACAAAGTATTTTTAACTGAATTAACTTTTTGTCTGTGATTTTGGGCACGTTTACATGAATCACGACATGAACTAAATCCATATTGATAGCAATATTAAAAATTAGCATTCTTTCTCTTATTCATTATTATTATCATCATCATCTTGACATCGAGCTAAATCCATAATGCTTTGTTAAATTGATGAATTTAAAAAAAAAAAAAACTCAATAGTACGTCCACCGTGAACATAGACTCAACTAAATAAACACGAGAGCTCTTATTAATATCTACAAATTATTTATTATAGCATATATTAAAGAATCAATAACTAATTAATATATTAAAAGAAATTAGAAAGAATGATAATAATATTAATAAAAAAAAAGGTTAGAAATGAGAGAGCCACGTCATTGGTGTCCATCTTTTCTCTCTTTTGTTTTCTCCGGCGACAAGGGTTTTGTTAGCTTCAACGTTCATATCGTCGACGGTTTTCCAGGGTCAAAGTCATAACGGTCTTCAGAGCCGTTGCCCGCCATTCCCGGATGCCAGCTGTCTCGGCCTGCGCGTGTTTCACTCGGACTTATATAAATCTCCCGTACTCACACTCACACTCTCTTCTTCATCACATTCTCACATTAGCATCAGAGCGCTCCATCAACGGCCTCTTCCCTTTCGAGTGTTCGCTGCCGAAACCAAACGCTAGATTGTTACCAGACAATCGGAGGATGAGAGAGCAGAATTGAAAGACGTTTCTCGCCTCGTCTCGGTGATGAACAATAGAGGTAAACTATCTTCATTCTGCCTTTTAGTTTTATGGTGGTTTGGTCGCTGTTCTGGATTTGAAATTTTAATGTTGTAGCGATGATTCTGCTCTCTCTTCCTCCGATTGCCTTAAAATTTAATTTCAGCCTTTCAATTTTATGCGTAGTTTGGTCGCTCTTCTGGATTTGAAATTTTTAGGGTATAGCCGGCTGTTCAGATTTGGGGGTTCACTTGAAAACTTCATAGGTTATTCATATTTAGGGGTTAAAAAATAATTCAAGTGAACAAAATAAAATGATCTAGTGGTCAAAAGAAGCTAAAAAGGATATAATAAGGCATTCCAATTGATAGCATCCTCTGATTAAGTTATCAATTGTGAAATATATGTAGATTCTTCTCTATACAAACGTTTTACCGATTTGAACTTCAGTTCTCAGTGTTTTATGTTTTCAATGTGTGAATTAACCCTGCAAATTTAAGGACGAACTTTGTTTTATTTTTTAATAAGTTTAGAGTTAATTTTTTTTTACATTTTCTCTGCATTACATTTTTTTTAAAGGTAGAAGAAAGAATTTGGTCAGCTGAAGAGGAAAAGGCAGAGTCTAAGAAAGAATTTGGTGCAGAGTCTAAAAAGATGTAAGTTTCTGATGGAAGTGAATTTCAAATGTGAAAATTCCTAGAAAGTTTTTGTCTTGCTAGCTTGTGTCAGGTGAAAAAATGTTGCAAAATTTTCAAAGTTGATATTTGTGCACGAGAGATATAGATTGGCCTATCAAATTTGGATCATGTAAATATTATTTTAGATGATTCTATTCACACACTTCAATTCTTAAGAATAACACGCTAGAATCAGTTCTATTTACAGGTCAAACTTTAACAAAAAAAATGTTCATGGTTTCAAATTATCCACGTCTCATTGGTTTGTTATTATTGCACATATTTCCTTTGCTAATGCAGAAGATTTTGGTTAGTAACTATGTTGTGGAAATTTCAGATGGAAATGGTGGACATATATGGAGATAAATAAAGTTGAGGTCATTCTACGAGGAATCCAACTCCGATTGCTACTTTGAACACTCCATAATGTAAGAAATTTTGTATTTGACATCATGAACTACCATATATCCGGTCTGGTTCTCGCAGGAATTACATTTTTGGCAATGTTGTGGTCCTAATAAGGTTAGATTCCTAAGTTTAACTTTTATTATGTCTTTGTTTTTCTTTTTTGATGTTCTTTGTGCTTCCGATATCACGTTTTTATTCTTTTAAACTACAATAAAGGATTATAATGAATGTTAAAGTCAAAGAGGTTCATGAGTAAGGAATTAAATTGCATCTTTTGTTTTATGAACTTTTTAGGTAGTTATGAATAGATCCTTGTGAAGCTTTCATTAAGATCAAATAAAAGAATACAAGAGGAACACTAGAAAACCATCCCAAGAGGAACCCAATTGACCTATAAAAGTGCTCAAATCAAGCAAAATAAAACCTTAAGGATAGTTTAAAAGAAACGGGTGTCATGTCCCAAGAGGATCCCAATTGACCTAAAAAGATACTCCAATTAAACAAAATAAGATTTAGAGGTAATTACAAAATATTATACACACTCCCCAGAGGTGTGATCTAATAAGGCTACACTGCACCCCAAGATCTTCCAATCCTTTCCTATTGTTTCTTTCAACATAAAGATTCCATAAAATTTCAAGAAAGTGGATGAAGAAGAAGCTCTTCCACCGTAGGAGAGATGATCCAGATACTTTGATATGAACCAAGAGACATCAATCATACAATATGCTTCAACGAAGATGTGAAGAAAATATTGTTGAAATTATCAAAAGATATTTCAATTCATGCCACATNAGGATTATAATGAATGTTAAAGTCAAAGAGGTTCATGAGTAAGGAATTAAATTGCATCTTTTGTTTTATGAACTTTTTAGGTAGTTATGAATAGATCCTTGTGAAGCTTTCATTAAGATCAAATAAAAGAATACAAGAGGAACACTAGAAAACCATCCCAAGAGGAACCCAATTGACCTATAAAAGTGCTCAAATCAAGCAAAATAAAACCTTAAGGATAGTTTAAAAGAAACGGGTGTCATGTCCCAAGAGGATCCCAATTGACCTAAAAAGATACTCCAATTAAACAAAATAAGATTTAGAGGTAATTACAAAATATTATACACACTCCCCAGAGGTGTGATCTAATAAGGCTACACTGCACCCCAAGATCTTCCAATCCTTTCCTATTGTTTCTTTCAACATAAAGATTCCATAAAATTTCAAGAAAGTGGATGAAGAAGAAGCTCTTCCACCGTAGGAGAGATGATCCAGATACTTTGATATGAACCAAGAGACATCAATCATACAATATGCTTCAACGAAGATGTGAAGAAAATATTGTTGAAATTATCAAAAGATATTTCAATTCATGCCACATTGAAGAAGAATGAAGTTTCATGTTATAAATTTTGGGTGGATTACAATTTAGAATAATTTAGATTTATTTTATTTCATTAATGTATTTTAAGACTTTTTATTTACTTTAGGTTACAATTACATAATTGGTTAATTATGGCCATTCAGTATGAATGTTACAACTCTTTGAATACCTTTAATAGTTCCATTTTGAGGGTATATAAAGCCATGTATGTTGTATTTGTAGGTAGACTTGAAAAATATAGTAAAAGGAGCATTTGTGCTTTCTTTAGCCAATGGCTAAGTTTCTTTGCGATTCTATGTAGTTTAGGTTGTATGTAGAATCATTCAAGCTCGACATGATCAATCTTGCTTATGGAGTGATTCGAATCTCAAGAAGTGTTCTTGTCTTGAGATATTTGATCAACAAGAATCATTCAAGCTAGACATGATCGATCTTGCTTGTGGGGTGATTTGAATCTCAAACAATGTTCTTGTCTTGAGATATTCGATCAACAAGGTAATCCGATCGATCATGTTGATCGAATAATATCCGATCGGATTACCTTGTTGATCGAATATCTCAAGACAAGAACATTGTTTGAGATTTGAATCACTCCACAAGCAAGATCGATCATGTCTAGCTTGAATGATTTTTGTTGATCTATCTCAAGACACTTGCTTGAGATTTGAATCACTCCACAAGCAAGATTGATCATATCGAGCTTGAATGATTCTACATGCAACCTAAACTACATAGAATTGCAAAGAAACTTAGTTATTGGCTAAAGAAAGCACAAATGCTCCTTTTACTATATTTTTCAAGTCTCCCTACAAATACAATGTACATGACTTTATATAGCCTCAGAATGAAACTACTAAAGTCATTCCAAGAGCTGTAACATTCATACTTAATGGCCATAATTAACCATTATGTAATTGTAACCTAAAGTAAATTTAAAGTCTTAAAGTACATTAATAAATACAATAAATCTAAATTATTATAAATTGTAATCCACCCAAAATTTATAACATGAAACTTCATTCTTCTTCAATGTGGCATGAATTGAAATATCTTTTGATAACTTCAACAATATTTTCTTCACATCTTCATTGAAACATATTGTATGATTGATGTCTCTTGATTCATATCATCCTTGGTCATTCCTTACCAAAGATACAACAACACTACGACCTATTCTAAAGTGGTGAATTCCTTTTTGTATACAGAGTTTTTGTGATTTTTTTGAATTAGAGATAATGATCAAGCAGCTAAGCAAGAAGGTTTGTTTTACGGAAAATGAGAAAAAGGGGTTGTAAAGATTTGTAAATTGGATGAATCATTAAGATGATGGATGAAGGCACTTCTTAGATTTGTCAATGAGTTTCCGTGATGAATTAAATGAAAAAATACCACTAGGTATTATGCACATAAAGGAGGAAACATTATGTGTACAGTGGTAGACGTGGGGTATGAATAGACGATTGGAAAGTGAAGAATTGTTGTAATCAAGGAATAAGATGTATTATGCCATAAGAAGTATGAAAGAATTTGAATAAAGGACGATTGGAAAGAGAAGAATTGTTGAATCGAGGAATGAGAGATCACAAAAGGAGGTTTGTGAAATTTTAGAGGAAGTAATTGGTGCTAAAGAAAAGTTTAATTGCTTTTTAGTCTATATAAGTGGGATAAAGGATAATCTTTTGGATTTTTTTGAGTGTGAAGGTTATGTATGTAAGGAAGAAGATAAGTTTAGATACGATAACTTTGGGTTGAAGTATGTGATTGGAGTCCCAACTTTTTGAGAATGGACGATCTTTTGAAGTTTCTAAGTTGAATTGTTATTCATGAAAGGACGAAAGAAAGTTAAATTTGGATACAAATTTTGGTTTAAAGTATGTAAGGAAGGAAGAAAGATAAGGTTACAAGTTAGAACGGTCTATGGGTTTCCTCGAAGAATTAGATGAGATGATATCCTTATATAAAAAGGAAAACGATCCATTTAGTGTGGTAAATTAAGGACTATAGGTTGGAATATCCAATTGGAAATCGAAGAATTGTTAGAATCAAAGAATAAGATGTCATATGAATAAGATGTCATATGTCATAAGAAGTATGAAAACATTTGAAAAAAAAAGGACAATTGGAAAGAAGAATTCTTGGAATCAAGGAATAAGGGTTCACAAAAATTAGTTGGTGAAATTTGAGAGGGAGGAAGCCATAGAATAAAAGAATTTGCTTAATTGGTTCTAACGAAAGGTTAAATTAAACCGTATTTGGTTTACAAGTTAGATAACGGGTAATCTTTTGGACTTTTTAAGTTTGATGGTTATGTATGAAAGGAGGGAAGGAAGATAAGTTAAGTTAAGTTAAGATAAGAGCAGTCAAGTATGCTACTTACAGAGTCTTTGTACTCATTTTAAGAAGTTGGTCGAGGTTGGAAGTAGATCTGGAGCTGGTGCCAGAGCCATTCAACTGTTTAATGTTTTAAATTGTTTTATTAACGGGGCCCAATGTATTTAAACTCATAAAATTTATTTTGAATAAAATTTATTTTATGTTTTTGTTTAAATGGGAAATTTTTTATCGTTTTCTTTGTCTTTTCAAATTTTTTATATAGTCACGACTCGTGACAGAGTAATATTAAAGTAAAGGTTCTTTATGGCCCTGCTCGAGAGATGCTCCACCACAATCAAGAATGAACAACAGCATTAAGAGTTTAAGATAAGGATGCCAAAAGGTTTTGTGTTTGATTAACTTTAGGGCTACTGTACAAGCTAAGATAACCTTGTCCCCAAAGGACAAGTAGTAACCCTAAGAGTTCATAACACCAAGATGAAAGAATTAAGACATTAGGCCCTCGTAAAGCAATCTTTACAAGGTTAAGAGTTGTTTCAAGGATTACGAAACCTAGTAACACCAAGGAAAGAAGGACTTGAGACCCTAAGAACCCACTAAGCCTGGTATAAGAAGGAACCAAAGAAGTCTCTAAGATACAACCTTGAAGGAAAAAAGTTGATTATGTCAAAACTTGTTGGGTACAAGAAATGAAATATGCTCTAAGCTATAAGGATAAAACACAAGGATGACCAAGAAAGACTTGTAAGCTCAACAAAAGATGTTTAGAAGACGATCAAGAAAAAAAAAAAAAAAAAGGATGGGAAAAGAAATAGTATTTACTCCCGGGAAAGATGGAAAGATGGAAAAGACTTAAGAACCTAAGAACCCACCAATAAGCCTTGTACAAGAAGGAACAAAAAAGGTCACTTAGATGCCACTTTGAAGGAACAAGGTCGATTATGTCAAAACTTAGTGGGTACAAAGAAAGAAATGTGCTCCAAGATATAAGAAATAACATGAGATGACCAAGAAAAACTTGTGATCTCAACAATGGTTATTAAGAATACAGTCAAGAAGAACAAATACCAGAATAAGTACATGGTCTTAAGGCAAGACAAAAGGCCACATGGGCAAATTAGAAAAACATGTCAGAGAAGGACAAACCCCGGCAAGGGGACCCTCAAGGTACTTGAAAGGACATAACTAAGACCAAAAACTCCCCCAAGCCATGGTAAGAAAAGTGAACTTTCAAGGATGAAACTTTTAAAGAGGGGGAGAATTTGTAAGAGACCTAGTAAGATGAAGAGATCCTCGAGTAAGTTTAGGGTGTCCAAAAAAGAATTAAGGGATCCAAAAAAAGGATTAAAAGATACAAGAATGGTGGTTAATTGGCCAAAGGAAGAGATTGTCAATGCCCTAAAGGAATGATAAGGATTTAAGGCTTTGAAAAAGAAATAGCATTTACTCCCAATGAAAGGACTTAAGACCCTAAGAGCCCACCAATTAGGGTTCAAGAAGGAAGAAGAGAAATCTCTATGATGCAACCTTGAAGGAACAAGGTTGATTATGGCAAAACTTGTTGGGTACAAGGAAGGAAATATGCTCCAAGATATAAGGAAAAACATAAAAATGACCAAGAAAGACTTGTAATCTCAACAAAGGATGTTGAAAGACTTTCAAGAAGAACAAATACGAGATTAAGTACATAGCCTTAAGTTAGGACAAAAGGCCACAAGGGCCAATTGGAAAAACATGTCGGAGAAGGACATACCCTTGCAAGGAGACCCTCAAGGTATTTGGAAGGACATAACTAAGACCAAGAACTCCCCCAAGCCATGGTAAGGAAAGTGAACTTTCAAGGATGAAAGGTTTTAAGAGGGGGAGAATTTGTAAAAGACCAAGTAAGATGAAGAGATCTTCGAGTAAGTTTAGGGTGTCCAAGAACGGATTAAGGGATCCAAAAAAAGGATTAAAAGACTCAAGAATGGTTAATTGGCCAAAGGAAGAGATTGTCAATGCCCTAAAGGAAAGATAAGGATTCAAGGCTTTGAAAAAGAAATAACATTTATTCCCAAGGAAAGGACTTAAGACCCTAAGAGCCCACCAATTAGCCTTGTTCAAGAAGGAAGAAGAGAAGTCTGTATGATGCAACCTTGAAGGAACAAGGTTGATTATGGCAAAAGTTGTTGGTACAAGGAAGGAAATATGCTCCAAGATATAAGGAAGAACATAAAAATGACCAAGAAAGACTTGGAATCTCAACAAAGGATGTTGAAAGACTTTCAAGAAGAAAAAATACGAGAATAAGTACATGGCCTCAAATTAGGACAAAAGGCCACAAGGGCAAATTGGAAAAACATGTCGGAGAAGGACATAACTAAGACCCAGAACTCCCCCAAGCCTTGGTAAGCAAAGTGAACTTTCAAGGATGAAAGTTTTTAAGAGGGGGAGAATTTGTAAGAGACCTAGTATGATGAAGAGATCCTCGAGAAAGTTTAGGGTGTCCAAGAACGGATTAAGGGATCCAAAAAAAGGATTAAAAGACTCAAGAATGGTTAATTGGCCAAAGGAAGAGATTGTCAATGCCCTAAAGGAAAGATAAGGATTCAAGGCTTTGAAAAAGAAATAGCATCTACTCCCAAGGAAAGGACTTAAGACCCTAAGAGCCCACCAATTAGCCTTATTCAAGAAGGAACAAGAGAAGTCTGATTATGGCAAAAGTTGTTGGGTACAAGAAAGGAAATATGCTCCAACATATAAGGAAGAAACAAATATGACAAAAAAAGACTTGTAATCTCAACAGAGGTTAAGAAGACAATCAAGAAGAACAAATACTAGAATAAGTACATGGGCTTAAAAGCAGGACAAAAGGCCACAAGGGAAAATTAGAAAAACATGTCGGAGAATGACAAACTCATGCAAGGATCCTCAAGGAACTTGGAAGGACATAACTAAGACCAAGTACTCCCTCAAAACATGGTAAAAAAAAGTGAACTTTCGATGATTAAAGTTTTTAAGAGGGAGAATTTGTAAGAGCCCAAGTACGATTAAGATACTCGGGTAAGTTTAAGGTGCCCAAAAATGGTTTAAGGAATCGAAAAAAAAAAGGATTAAGATACCCAAGGAAAGTTAATGGGCCAAAGAAAGAGATTTTCAATGCCCTAGCAAGAAATTATAAGGATTCAAGCCTTTGAGAAGGGTTTGAAAAAAAAATAGTATTTACTCCAATGAAAGATGCAAAGGACTTAGGACCCTAACAACCCACCAATATACCTTGTACAAAAAGAAACCAGAGAAGTCTCTAAGATACAACCTTGAAGAAAAAATGTTGATTATGTCAAAAATCTTGTTGAGTACAAGGAAGGAAATATGCTCCAAGATATAAAGAAAAAACACAAGGATGACAAAGAAAGACGTGTAATCTCAACAAAGGATGTTAAGAAGATAGTCAAGAAGAACAAACGCCAGAATAAGTACATGGCCTTAAGGCAGGACAAAAGGTCACAAGGGCAAATTAGAAAAACATGTCGGAAAAGGACAAACCCATGCAAGGATCCTCAAGGAACTATGAAGAAGGACATAATTAAGACCAAGTACTCTCCCCAAGGCGTAGTAAGAAAAGTGAACTTTCAAAGACGAAAGTTTTTAAGAGGGGGGAATCTTTTGGATCTTTTGAGTTTGTTGGTTATGTATGTAAGGAAAGAAGGAAGATAAGTTTGGATACGAGAATTGTGGGTTAAAATATGAGATTGGAGTCCTAATTTTTTGATAATAGACAATCTTTTGAAGTTTCTAAGTTTAATGGTTATGTATGAAAGGATGGAAGAAAGTTAAATTTGGATACAAATTTTGGTTTAAAGTAGGTAGGGAAAGAAGAAAGATAAGTTTATAAGTTATAACGGTTTAGGAGTTTTTTCGAAGAATTAAATGAGATGATATCCTTGTATAAAAAGGAAAACGATCAACTTAGTGTGGTAAATAGACAATTGAAAATTGAAAAATTGTTTGGATCAAGAAATAATATGTTATATTCCATAGGGAGTATGAATGAAATTGAATCAAGGACAAATGAAAAACAAAGAGTTGTCGGAACCCGGGTACAAAGAATCGCTAAAAGTGGTTTGTGAAATTTTATAGGAAGGAAGCACTAGAATAAAAGACTTTGCTTAATTGGTTCTAAAGAAAGGTTAAATTGTATTTGGTTTACAAGTTAGATAACGGATTACCTTTTGGATTTTTTGAGTTTGATGGTCATGTATTGAAGAAAGGAAAGAAAATAAGTTTAGAGATGAGAACGGTGGGTTAAAGTATGAGATTGGGCTCCCAAGTTTTTGATAATGGACAAATCTTTTGAAATTTTTTAGTTGAATGGTTATGTACGAAAGGAGGGAAGAGAGATGACTTAGGATACAAGAACTTTGTTTTGAAGTATGAGATTGAACTTTAATTTTTGATTGATGATTTCTTTCGTTCTTTGGATCGACAATAATGCTTGAGGTATTATTGTCTATTAAGATTTAATTTGGAGCAAGTGGATAAAGTATTATGGTGAGGAAGCATGATACTTTCTTATAATGGTCGATGAGTTTCCAAGAAGAATTAAATGAGATAATATTCTTACTTAAAAAGAAAAAAGATTCTTTTAGTGTTGTAAATGGAGGAATATATGTTAGTTAGATAATGAACAATCTTTTGGATTTTTTGAGTTTGATGGTTATGTATGTAAGGAAGGAAGAAAGGAAGATAAATTCGGATACACGAGAATTGTGGGTCAAATTATGAGATTCGACTCCCTAGTTGTTGATAACGGACAATCTTTTGAATTCTTTTAGGTTAATGGTTAGATATGAAAGGAGACATTTAGCTATTTAATGATTTAAGTTGTTTTATTTACTTGGCCAAATGTATTTAAACTCATAAAATTTATTTTGATAAAATGTATTTTATGTTTTTGTTTTAAACGCGAAAAATTTTACCGTTTTTTATCTTTTTAAGTTTTTATATAGTCGTGACTCGTGAAATTTAGTTGTGATATAGTAATATCAAAGTAAAAGTTCTTTATGGTCCCACTCGAGAGATGCTCCGCCACAATCAAGAATGAACACCTCAAAGACTTCAAGATTAAGATGCCTTTGGATTTTGTGTTTGATTAACTATAGGGTTATTGTACAATCCGATGTAAGATGATGACCTTGAGACCCCTAAGGACAAGTAGTAACCCTAAGAGTTCACAGAAAGATGAAAGAACTAAGACTATAGACCCTTAGAAAGAGGATTATCTCAACAGAAAGTCGTCTTTACAAAGCCAAAAGTAGTTTCAAAGATTAAGGAACCTTCTAACACCAAGGAAAGGACTTAAGACCGTGAGAACCCACCAATAAGCCTAGTACAAGAGAAGCCTCTAAGATACAACCTTGAAGGAACCAAAATGATTATATCAAAGTTTGTTAAGTACAAAGAAGGAAATATGCTCCAAGATATAAGGAAATACAAGGATGACCTAGAAAGACTTGTAATCTCAACAACAGATATAGAAGACAGTTAAGAAGAACAAATGTTGGAATAAGTACATGGCCTCAAGGCATAAGCTTAGGACAAAAGGCCACAACGGAAAATTGGAAGGACATGCCGGAGAACGAAAAAGTCATGCAAGGACCCTCAAGGAACTTGGAAGGACATAGCTAAGACTATATACTCCCCCAAGCCATGGTAAGAAAGGTGAACTTTCAGGGACGAAAGTTCTTAAGAATGGGAGAATTTGTAAGATCCCAAGATTAATATAGTTCGTTAAGTTTAAGGTGCCCAAAAAAGGTTTAATGGATACAAAGAAAGAGATTTTAAATTAAGAGACGCAAGGAAAGTTAATAAGGGGCCAAGAGATGATATTCTTTTACTTAAAGAGGAAAAAAATCCAGTTAGTGTGGTAAATAGAGGACTATGTTCGAATAGACAATTGGAAAGCGAAGAATTGTTGGAATCAAGTAACAAAATGCCATATGACATAAGAAGTATGAAAGAATTTGAATCAAGGACAAATGGAGTCGAGGAATAAGATATCTAAAAATGGGGGTTGTGAAATTTTAGAGGAAGGACTCCTTAGAATCAAAGAATATGCTTATATTATGAGATTGGACTTCAACTTTTGATAGATGATTTCTTGCCATTCTTTGGATCGAAAATAATGTTTGAGGTAGTATTATCTATTAAGGTTTAATTTGGGACAAATGAATGAAGTATTGTGATGATGTAATTGGGTACTGCCGGGAGAACGGTATATAGGTTTCCTTGAAGAATTAAATGACGTAATCTTTACTTAAAAGAGGAAAAAGATCCGATTAGTGTTGTAAATGGAGGACTATATATTTGAATAGACAATTGAAAAGAATAAATTATTGGAATCTAAGTTCTAAGATGTCATATGTCATCAGAAGTATGAAAGGATTTGAATGAAGGACAATTGGAAAACGAAGAATGGTTGGAATCAAGAATTAAGGGATTGCAAAAAGAGGTCTATGAAATTTGAGAGGAAGGAAGGTCAATTAGTACTAAAGAAAAGTTAAATTGTATTTGGTCTATGAACCATCGTATAATTTTTTTTTATTGCTAAGGAATTATTGTTTTGAGGAGTGGAGGTGAATTTTTGCTATTTAGGCTCTAGATGGTAAAATATTT
Organism: Cucurbita pepo subsp. pepo; assembly: GCF_002806865.2. Taxonomy (NCBI): domain Eukaryota; kingdom Viridiplantae; phylum Streptophyta; class Magnoliopsida; order Cucurbitales; family Cucurbitaceae; genus Cucurbita; species Cucurbita pepo. Next base: position 1,610,663 of record NC_036646.1, read on the forward strand.
ACAATTTGGGTGGGAGTGTTTGGATATTGGGACAAAGGTACGTAATGGAGCCAAAACGGATATCTTTTGGTATATGATTGGTGTAAGCTTAGACTTTGACAATCTCCCATTCCTTAAAAAAAAAAATGAGCAAAATTAGCGTTCCACTTTCCCTGTTGAATTAAAAACATGAACTTTTGAGGACAATCTCCCTTTTCTTTGGCACAAGCATCATGAAGATGCGGATATACTCGTATAGTAAGTAGGCAGCAACCCATCGAAGGCTGTAATGAGTATTCATTAAATACGATAAAGATAGCAACTTTTGGGGAAGCTACACAATTTAATGATCGTTAAAACAGAGCGTTTTTAGCCACCTGTGTTCGCGTGTGTGCGTCTCTAAAATTGGTCGCACGCAGTCAGGTGGAGATGCGGGTCATCAACCACATAATAACCAAACTCAACGCCACGTCGCCGGTGGATAAGACAACGGCGTCGCACAGAATCAAATCCCTCCCACTGCAAAAGTGGACTGTCACAGCCCATTCCAATTCAAACTCTCCCCACTAAACCAAATTTCGTATTCAAATTTCAATTTCTCGAGTGGGAAAAGGTAAAAAGAAATACCCATTTCATCTTTTTCGTGATAGGACGGGTTGAACAGTAATTGGGCATCGATTTTCGTTTCTTCAATCTCTAATACAGTTTGGGTTTTGAGTATCAAAGTAGATGAAGCAGCGGCGATTTGAGAACTAACAGTTGTGGATCTTCCCATTCGCGGTCTTCCATGGCTGGGTATCCCTTTTGTCTTCATAATTTTCTGATTGTTCTGATGTTCTGTTTAACTTTGCTAATCTTCCATTCCAAACCCCATTATCATTATTCATTTGATTGTCTGATTAGAGTTAGTTTCTAAGTTGGGGTTAACTTGGTTAGTCATCCAGGAGCGTTTTATAGGAAGCTTTGTTCATGGGGTTGTTCTTCAGAATCATAAACGTTTGAGGAGGCCTAGAAGGTAGAGAAGGTGAAGAGATACAAAGATGAAAAGGATTGATTTTCTGTAGCTAGTTTTCCTTGACTCAGCCCTCTTTAAGCTCATTTAGTTAAGTGCCTCTTTCTTATCTGATCAGTATGAACAAAGGGGAGACATTGGATCAACGAGGTGCTCAAAATGTGGTTCAATCAAAAGAACAAAGCCTCTCAACTTTAATTGGAAACCAGGTTATAAATGTATTAGTTAATAGATTATAGGAGGTGTGTTAGATCCCACGTTGGTTGGAGAGGGGAACGAAATGTTCCTTAGAAGGGTGTGGAAACTACTCCCTAGCAGGTGCGTTTTAAAATCAATATTTGCTAGCGGTGGGCGTTGGCTGTTACAAAGGGTATTAGAGCCAGGTTCCGGGCGGTGTGTCGGCGAGGACGCTAGCCCCCAAGTGGGGGGTAGATTGTGAGATCCCACATCGGTTGGAGAGGGGAACGAAACATTCTTTATAAGGGTGTGGAAACCTCTCCCTAACAGACACGTTTTAAAACTGTGAGGCTGACAACGATACGTAACGAGCCAAAGTGGACAATATTTGCTGGTGGTGAGCTTAGACTGTTACAAATGGTATCAAAGCCAGGTTTTGGACGGTGTGTCGGCGAGGACGCTGGCCCCCAAGGGGGGTGGATTGTGAGATCACTCATCGGTTGGAGAGGGGAACGAAACATTCTTTATAAGGGTGTGGAAACCTCTCCCTAACAAACGCGTTTTAAAACCGGGAGGCTGACAATGGTTACGTAATGGGGCAAAACGGACAATATCTGCGAGCGGTGGGCTTGGGCTTGGGCTGTTATAATATGGGAATTCAAGATCAGTCCTAATTAAATTGTTTTTGTTGCGTGTAGAAATTGTATGAAATGAACTGTATTGGTTTTATTTTTGAAAAATCCAATAGTTTATAGTAGCTTTTTAAGTACACATGTAAGTAGTTGAAATTTGATCAAGATTTCGTAGATATTTCAATGAAGCATAACTTGTTTGCATTATATATAAGAACTCAACCCAGCCCATGTCGTTGCCTTCTTGGTGTTGTGTTTGCTTTCTGCAGACCATCATGGCTGGTAGATAGCAATAGAATTGCAACAAAAATTAGGAGTGCATCTGGAACCAGCCATCCTCGAAGTGTCGAATGGAAAAGCAACCCGAGCAGAAGTTGTCCAAATTGCCAACATACAATTGATAACAGTGATGTATAGCTTCAACTGTTTATTTGATAGAAAGTGTTCAGATCTATCAGTTATTATAATGTTCTGATATAGTTATTATTCTTCATCTGGTTATCTCCCGACCACCCGTCGAATCCTTATTATTACGTGATCCAACAAGCTATTTCCATGATGACAGACGACCCTGTTAAGTATCATTGTAATCGACGCAACGGCTAACGGATTTAGGCTAGCTGATTGAATGTAAAAGTTTAGAAGATGATCTATACCTAACCATGTTGTACATTAGCATATAGTTGAGATGGAATGTTCAACTGCTAAGTGGAAAGGTTGATGGTGGTGCTGACTGCTGATATAGAAAGCTATTTGACTTGTTCTTGATGGAAACCTCTTATGTAAAAGATTGTTGAGTTTAGACATTCATAGTTTTCCTTTTCAGAGCCGATGCTCGATGTTATCCATCATGTATAGAGATATCCTGGAAAGATCATAACTCACTCTTACTTCTTTTGTAACAGCCCAAGCCCACCGCTACTAGATATTATTTGTTTTAGTTCGTTTCGTATCACCGTCAGCCTCACGATTTTAAAATGCGTCTATTATGGAGAGGGTCTAGCCCTACTCAGATCAGTGTCTCGCACTGTTCGGTGACTGCTCTTATCGGAGTAGGCTAGACCCTCTTCATAGTAGACGCATTTTAAAACTGTGAGGTTGATGGTAACAGACCAAAGCAGACAATATCTGCTAGGGGTGGGTTTGGGTTGTTACAAATGGTATTAGAGCCAGACGCTAGACCCTCAAGGGGATGGATTGTGAAATCACACATTGGTTGGAGAGGGGAATGAAGCACTTCTCGTAAGGGTGTGGAAACCTCTCTCTAATAGACGCGTTTTAAGACCGTGAGGCTAATAGCCAAAGCGGACAATAGCTGCCATTACACTTCTTTACCTCAATAACTATTGAATGTGCAAGTTTTACATTTCTCAAAAACTGATGTAGCTGTCTCTTCTTTGGGGTGATTGGTTGCATTGATGTCTGATACTTAGAGCAGTTGAAATCTCTTTGTTTCCAGGTTGCTCAAGAGTGGCCTGGATTACCTAGAGGAGTAAAATTTGATCCTTCTGATCAAGAAATTGTATGGCATCTGCAAGCCAAAGTTGGCATTGGTGGTTCAAGGCTGCATCCCTTTATTGATGAGTTCATACCAACTGTTCTTGAGGATGATGGCATATGCTATACCCATCCTCAAAAATTACCAGGTCAGTCACTGGACCAACGCTGACCCGGTTTTGGTCTATTGTTCGATATAACTACATTTGGTTACAAACGTTTTGTCGTTTAAAACATTGTAGGTGTTAAGCAAGATGGCAGTGTATCTCACTTCTTTCACAGAGCAATCAAGGCATACAATACTGGAACTCGAAAGCGTCGGAAGATAACCGGCGATGATTTTGGTGATGTTCGCTGGCACAAGACCGGAAGGACAAAACCAGTGGTTATCGACGGGGTTCAGAAAGGGTGCAAGAAGATTATGGTTCTATACATGAGCTTTGCCAAAGGAGGTAGAGCTGAGAAAACCAATTGGGTTATGCACCAATATCACTTGGGGACTGGGGAAGATGAAAGGGATGGGGAATATGTCATTTCCAAAATATTTTACCAGCAACAAAACGTCAAGCATGGTGAAGTTACTGAACAGGAAATTCCTCAAATCGTCGATGCCGTAAAAGTCGATCCCCGTACTCCAAAGTCCGCAACTCCCGAGCCTCCTCGCGTTGAATGTAGATGCGTGAATGTTGATCAAGAACAGGATTCCGTTGTCATCTCCACAAGTGCCCTTGTTGAGGTATGAAAAACGATGTCTTACACTACATTACCGACCTCGAAAATCATGCTTGTACTATGCATATGAATCGGATCGATTTATTTGCTCATGGCTTCTGCAAGTTTTGAATCTGAAATGCTGATTAAAATTACTTTTCTCCATTCTTTTATATTGTTATGCTTCATTTGTTCTCTAATGTTCTTAAGAGTCTGCTTATTATTAGGTTCCATCTGAATCTGATAAGTCAGACAAACACGATACGATCAAGCTAGACGGTTGCTCTGTTGAAGTGATCAACGATAACGAAAATAACATCGACGAAGAACCAAAATGGTGGGAAGGAGAGTCACAGAACATACTGAACTCCCAACAACTTGTGGAAGCATTGTCTCTATGTGATGATCTCCTTCAGAGCCAGTCGCCCCCTAGAGACGGGAACGCCAACAATGGCGCTTCACGGAGCAAATCTTTATTTTCTGAATATTCAAAATTAGGACCAGAGGATCTAAAGAAGGATTTAGAAGAGTGCCAAAATCTTGTCCTAGATCCAGGAAACATCGAACTCGACACACCTCCCGAGTTCCGACTTAGCCAGCTTGTATGTCTATATTTTAATTCTACAACTAGTTCATCGATCGATCTATCGAAACATATCGTTTACTCGAACGAAGTTCTCTAAAGTTTGTTTTTTTGTGCTTCCAACAGGATTTTGGATCACAAGAGAGCTTCTTGGCTTGGGGTGGCAAGGCGGAGTAGCAATGGCGCGCCTGCAATATTGTATTTTTTGTTTTCTCGACTACAAGCTTCGACAGGGCAAAAGAGCCCCAGCTTTGTAAACATAACTCTCGTTCTAAACTCGTTTAAATTTCGAAAACTCCTTTAAACGCTTCATGCTGGGACATTGAAAAGGACAAGACATCATTAAAAAAGGGAAACTGTCTCTGATATTGGGATGTCATTTTCAGAGCCAACGATGGAGTGTAATCTTATTACCAAGTGTTACAACATGACATGATAAGATGAAGACATTGAGTGTGTCCAAGTAAAGAAAAACAAAGTGAACGAGGGTCGATCCGAAGTTTAGAGGTTTAAGAGGTCGAGATGTACGTGGAACTTGTCGTGTCTTAGGAGCGGAGATCACATGAGCTGGCTAAGAAAATGGCTTTAGAGAACTGATGTTTTTGTAGCTGTAGAATGAAAGGAATGGCTGTCTCCCAAGTGCGTGTTAGCATGTCGACAGGCGAATAGGATGGGTGCGTTTGTGTCCAGCATTTGCATTCAACTCCATGGTCCCTCTCTCCTTTCTCATCCTCTCTTGAGCTTTCTTCTTTTGTTCTATAATGGATCGTTTCCTACGTGATTTGACAATGGTGGTGGGATTGTTTTTTTTAGGTTCAATTACATCTCTATACCTTTCGTCACATGTGTTCTTTGAATATGATCGAGAGAGGTTATCGTTGATGATTCGTTGATTCTATGGAAAGTTCTCGAAGAAAGAGACCATTTTAATTACGAGGTTAAGTTTATTGTCGATGCAGTCCAAGCTTCTCGTCAAATATGATAAAGCAAAGAGTTTTCTTAGTCTAACTAGCCAAGTAAGGAAAACTCCACAGGCGTGGGAGAGCAATTATACGACACTTGTTTTAACCTAACGAACAAGTCATTCGTGAGAAATTCGGACTTCGCTAACAACGTTGGTGTATAATTGAGCATCGAGTCATGTTTGAGAGATTGAAAGGAAGCAATGTTATAAGCTAAAAGTGATTAGGCAACAACGACTTTGATAGCATATATCCATATATAGTACATTTTGGGGCATTTTAGCCCCGGCTGGTGTAGACATGATTTTGGTGACCGGTTATACACCCCGTATTGACAGGACATGAAAGAGTAAGGACCTATCTAAGATGAAAGCATGTAAAATGGGTTTGGAGCAGGCATGCGGTTATGGACAACACTTCCTAGACAAGCATGACCAGGACATCCGACATGCGACTATAGGCAACACACATTGGATCAGCATGACTGTGACACTGGGCGCGTGAGACCTCTAACTAACTCTGATGATACTGATTGCGCTTTTCACACCAAGAATAACACTCTTAGCGAGCTTTTTGTTGGCCAACCACTACATAAGTCGCTACAATCGAGCTTTCTTTAAGAAAGATTTTGGACCAATGACATAAGCAGCTACCGTCTAGCTTCTCCTTTGTTTCTGTTACTAAAAAAAAGTGATTGTTAGAGTTTAACACGAGATGGGAATTGTATCGTTTATTTAGTCAACTAATCTATATTGAAAGCTATAATATTTGTACTATTATTTACATTAGAAAATATAAAAAATTGAAAGAGGTTTCAAATAAAAAGAATAAATACAAAAGGGATAAGTTTATATTATATAGAAAGATAATAATAATAAAAATAAAAATAGATTGAATGTGCAAAATAAAAGGAAAAAATTAGGTGTATATGATTGATGAAAAGATGGATGATGTGGAATGGTGGGGCCACCATTTGATGAAGAATCACACGGCTATGGTGGGCCTACAGATTGGGAAGCGCACGTGGACTTGATAAGGCTGCCGTTTTGACCAACTACGTTCTGTCGTTTTCCCTGTCAGAGCTGGCTACTTTCCTCTGTGCCCGACACTACAATAACATTTCTTTTCACTTTCCTTAACCCTCTTGCTTCCACCCACGTGTCACTTACATTCTTTAAGATTCCACGTATTATTATGCTAATTTTTCCTTACAATATCAAGAATATCATGGTTTCTATTTTACCCTTTAAATTTTTTAAAAAATAATTATTTTCATCTTTTATCTCTATTTTATAATTTATTTGAAAAAAATATATATATAATGACTAAGCTAAAATAAATTTGAATAACAAAAATACTGCCACGTGTACGAGCAAGTAGGTACTTCCAATTATTAGCATGTAATTAAATGAGTTTATTAAGAATATTAAATTCAGCGACAAAATCTAATTTTCTTAAAAAATGAAAACTTTTGTTTGTCCACGTGTCAAAGCCGTATGGAATTATATTATTTAAAATATTATAAAACATGGTAGCTTTATTAATTAATGGCATAAATACTTTATTATAAAAATAATTATAGAAAGTAATTACATTTTTTTTAAAAAAAAATGTTATTGAATAAAACAAGAAAAGGATAATGTTTGGAACATTGAATTGCATGATTAAAGAGAGATTTGTGGCGGACATGTTCCAAACTTTTTAAGAATAATTTTGTTAGGAATTATATTATTTGATGGGTTGAATGAATATTGGTAGTTGGATATTTTAGCATTATTGTTCTTAAGAGTTATTAATACCAACTTTGACTAAGTTAAGGATGTTTACATGTTGATAAATGAACGCTCAACGACCTCTCGTAATCAAAATCATGCTTTTTTTTTTTATAGAACTCTGTGTATAAGAGTATATGTTCTTGGATCTACGATCTCAAATGATCTAATTCATACCAAAATCGAATGGAACTTTGATTGATCAAAGGAAAAAAAAATTAAAAAGAATTAGAAAAGAAAGAGATCGATGCAAGAATATAGAGTGAGTGATTCGAATCTCTAATCTCTTTGTCAAAAGTACATGTTAATTACGGCTGAGTTATACTTATTTTAGTCTTTTCTCTCAGCTTTATATCAATAATCATCGTCGACAACTATTTCCACTGATAAAGTAGCATACTTTCGATCTATTTAATAAGTAAACTTCTATTATTAGAAGAAAATGATGTTTGTATATAAGTCTCTAGTATATGCTAAAAAAATGCTTAAACAAATGTAACAACTCAAACCTATCACTAGAAGATATTGTCTGTTTTAGCATGTTACGTAAATAATGTGAAATCTCATAATCCACCCTTTTAGGGTCCAGCATCCTCGCTGCACGCCACTCGGTGACAGACTCTAATATCACTGTAACAGTCCAAGCCTACTGCTAGCAGATATTGTTCCTTTTAGCTCGTTACGTAACAAATGTGGGATCTCACAATCCACCCTCCATTAGAACCCAGTGAGGACTCTCCTTAGCGCCCATCATCCTCGCTGACACGCTGTCCGGTGATAGGCTTTGATATCACTGTAACAACCCAAGTCTCGCTAACAGATATTGTCAGTTTTAGCTCGTTACGTAACCGATATGGGATCTCACAATTCACCTCCCATTAAGACCCAACAAGAACTCCCCTTAGGGCCCATCATCCTCATTGGCACACCGCCCAGTGACAGGCTCTGATATCACTGTAACAACCCAAGTCTCGCTAACAGATATTGTCTGTTGTAGCCCGTTACGTACCCGACGTGGGATCTCACAATCCACCCCTTTAGAACCCAGCGTCCTCCCCGGCACACCGTCAGGTGACAGGCTCTAGTGATTATAACAACTCAAACCTACCGCTAACAGATATTGTCCACTTTAGCTTGTCACGTATCATCCTGAGCCTCACGATTTCTAAAACACGTTTGCTAGAAAAAGATTTCTACACGCTTATAAGATAGGCTCCGTTCTCCTCTCCAACCTCATAAGATCTCGTACAAATGAGTAAACCTAAGTTAGTATAATCTAAAAATGGATAAAGAAGAATGCAAGATGTGAGTTAACTAAGTATATGGTAAGTAATGGCAAACCCCATTATTGTTTACCCCTCAAGAGTATCAACAAATTCATAACTAGGAAAGAGTAAAAACAAATTCCAAAAAGAAACAAAAAGAGTACTGAAAAGAACACAGCACATGGGGGCTTTCTCGATAATCCAAACCCACACTCATTCATTCATTCAATGTTCATACCAAAACCCTTGTGTTCTTCAATCAAAACTCCCCCCAGTTCTTCAAATTTCATGCATGAAAAGGAATTAACAAAGAAAAATTAGTAGAAATAACAATAATTGATGCCAAGATTTACACTTTTTTTCCATCATCTACCCATTACAAAATTTGTTGATCTCCCCATAAGAAAAAAAAATGAAGCTTTGATATATACAAAACAACGACACCGTTTAGAGTGTAAGAGTCAGTCGTGCCAACAAAGAAGCATGACAACGCAACGCCTTATAATGTAAAGCCGTGCTCTTTGCTGTCTTATGACATCGCCAAGGCCTCTGCTTGATACCCTCCTTTTGGATCCTCCAATGCTCGCGCTATTCATCTTCATCCTTTGACTCGAGTATCAGTTGTTCTTCGTGTTCTTCGTGTTCTTGTTCTTGTTCTTGTTCTTCGTGTTCTTGAGGATTTGAGAAGGGAAAGAGAAATGGAAGCTTTCTTATATAGACATAAGAATGGGGTGGCTTTTCTATTTTTATTTTTTATTTTTGATTTTTGAAAATGATTAATTATTATTATTGAAAGAGGCAAAGCGTGGAGCGTGAAAGAGTCTCATGTGTCCCCCATACCCACGAGACCAAGCCTCTCACTTTGGACCCACATTTACCCATCATATAATATATATATATATATATATATATATATATATATATATATATATATATATATATAATGTTATTTATTATTGTTATTATGTGACAATGGAATCATATTATATAATTTATTGCATGTATGAATGTGGTCCAAACTTATATGATCTGATCCCAATAGTTTTTTTTTTTTTTTTTTGGTTTAATTCTAGTGAAAAGACCATTTTACCCTCGTGAAAAGATTACTTTTTTTTAAATTATAAATATGAGGTAATCTTTTAATAATAAAATATTTTTATACGAGAATTAAAATGTGATTGGTGAAAATTCAAACGAGGGTTTTTTACTACTAAGTAGCACTTTTGCTATTCGATCATAGAATCGATTCTAGTCAAGTTGAAAAAGTTTGTTCCTTTGTCATCAGGGTAGTTGAATTTGGAGCGGATAAGTTTAACGGGACGGACGCTTCTACACTAGGAGATCTTCACCTTTATCGTCACTCTTTGATATGGATACAGTAACGATCATAGGGGAGTTACTTACGTTCCATAACGAACGATATGTTTTCTATGAAGAAGATTTGACTTAGCGGGACAACCATTTGTTCTAACCCAACGAACGAGTCAGTCGTGTGAAATTTGAAGTTCGCGGACAATATCATCGTATGCTCGAACCTCAAGTCACGTTTGAGAGAAATATTTGAAAAAACGTAAGTAAATATGTTGAAAACAATGTTATATATTAAAAGCGAATAAGCAACAACAATGACTTTGATAACATATAACTCAGGTAAGAACAATTGACAGCTAGTCACATCTCCTATAGTACATTTCGGGACAATTTAGTCTGTTACATCTAAATTATGAAGCAAACCAAAGAGAGAATAAACATAGAATCGTTATTTTTCAAAAGGGAAACATAAAGACAATGAACAACTCACGAGAAACAAATCCAATAGAAAAAGTACATAACAAAAATATATTAATGGAGCATATAATATAATTGGAAATTAGAGGACAAAGAATATTTAAGAGAATGAGGGAGGTCGGCCCCCCAAGTGTAGGGCGTGTGTGCCCTTACAGGAATGAAAGGTTGGTGTGTCTGTAGGACTCGACCACCCAACCCACCACCACAGTGGGTCGCCCATTGAACCAACAAGGGCGCCAAGTTTGCTCCTTTGCCCTTTTCACCTTATTTCTTCACTTCACCACATACACCATTAAACCTACCACCTTTTTCTCTTTTGCAATTTTGTCGGGCCCGTAATCTCGCCTTCGACTACTCACTCTCGTCCAATCGTAACATTGTATTATACTGTCGCCACGAGATGTAGATATTTGTTCTATGATTTGTACACTGTTTGACATTGTTACGAGATTGTAAGTTGAATTATGAACTTTATTTAGGTTATTCGGGTCACCAACGGTCTAACACAATTTCGAGTTAGTTTATAAGATTTCTCATATACGAATTCTATTTAGGTTATTCGGGTCACCAACGGTCCAACACAATTTCGAGGTATAAGATCTCATATCCAATCCAAATTGTTAGAAACGTTTGGTTTTCTAGCAGTGGGTCGATTATCTATATCAGAGCCCTCGAACATCTCATGGTTTTGCTTCGCTTCTGTAGATCAATGGTGTACTCTCTTGAGACCACCTCTTCCTTCCTCCCCTTCGTTTTCTCAACCATATATGAAGTCGGCTTCTTCGGTTACACCTTACTTATAAATCCATGATCATTCTCTAAATTATCCAATGTGGGACTCCCTCCTAGTAATCCTCCCCTCGAACCAAGTACACCATATAACTTCCCTTGAGGCCTATGGAGCGCCCTCAAATTGCCTCCCCTTAAATTGAGGCTCAAGTCCTTATCTGAAACCCTCGAACAAAATACACCATTTATTCGACAGTTGAGAATTTTATTGACATTGGTTAACTTAAGAGCATGGCTCTCTACATCATCCAAACTCCTTCACCGTTATCTTTTTGTTTATCGTGAAGCTCAAGAGAAGGCTTTTTGTGTTCATAGGTTTCGTAAAATTTTAAAAAGATAAAGATCCCGTAATTCGAGAAAAACCTAACAAATAATAATTATTATCATCATCTATGTATCTATGATCATTACTATAAGATTCTTCGAGAGACACGAGCGCTTCTCTCTCCAAAATAGGTCGAATTAAATAAACAAAACATTAGGTTAAATTTTTTATTAATTAAAGTAATTAGGGCAGTAGGTCGTTAGGTTTTTTCTTTTTAATTTTAAAAAATAATTTATTCCGGAAATTATTGCAGGTATTAGGGACATAATACGATGAAGAATTGAGACGTAAAGCAACCGGCCTTCCCTGTCTCCTGTTCCTCCAAATTGGGATCATATCCCTCATTAATGCCAGTTTTTTTTAATTAAAAAAAAAAAACAAATAGTAAATTAAATAATATAAAAATATAATTACAAATTTCCTATAACTTAATAACTCGAACAGGGAGTGAGTCCCACCTTGGCTAATTTAGGAAACGATAATGGGTTTATAAGTAAAGTAATACATCTTCATTCGTATAAGACAAAGCCCAAAGCAAAGTCACGAGAGCTTATGATCAAAGTAGACAATATCATACCATTGTGGAGATCCGTGATTTTTAACATGGTATTAGAGTCATGCCTATAGCCATGACAATAGAATCCTCAAATATCGAACAAAGAATTGTGAGCCTTGATTTATGGGAGAATTATAGTGTACTTTGTTCGAGGGGAGTACGGTGATTTCTAACATGGTACCAAAGCCATGCCCTAAACTTAGCCATGACAATTAGAATCCTCAAATATCAAACAAAGAATTGTGAGCCTTGATCCACGGGAAAAAACAGGGTTCACGATCCAAACTAACCTAACTTTATCCTACTTTTAAAATTACTATGAAAATTAAAAATATTTGAGTTTTAAGAAAGTAATTTTTTTTAATAATTAAAATAATAAAAATTAAATGCAATTGTATTAAAATATTTGAGCGTCACTATCGAACTTTTTTCTTTTTTTTACTGTGGTCCCAATAAATTTGACAGTGGTAGGTATATGTCCAAGTCAAAAATACCCAAACAATTCTCGATATTCAAACTACCCCCAAGGTAAAAAAAATAAATAAAAAAACTGACAAACAGAGATAAAATTGAAGAGATGAAATAGTAAATACACAAAACAGACAAACTTCAGTGAGTAAAAGTTTTACGAGAAAGATCACACGAATCAAAAAGGAATTTTTTTTTAATTTTTTTAAAATTATTTTAAATTATAAAATAAAAAAATAAAAAAAGAACAGCGGCAGAGTGTGTGTCTTTTACTGGGATTCTTCTATTTTTATTTCTTTTTTTATTTTTCATAATTCTAAATAACAAGGAATGCTCAGAAATTGCGTCAGACTTACACGTGCACATCTTTTTTTTTTCCTTTTTTATTTTTAATTATGATTTTGTAATCTCAATAAAAAAACAAAACTCCCCCACGTGGACGCTCCTTAACTTTATATAATAATAATAATTATTATTATTATTATTATTATTATAAATAATAAAAAAAAAAAAAGAATCTGGTTTCCCATCAAAAGGGGTTGGAGACGCAGGGGCCTTTTTGTAAATTTGCATTCAATCCCCACATTAAGTGTATTTAAGAATATGGGCATATTTCTTTTGGATTTTGCTCTTCATTTCTTGTAATTAATTAAAAACATATGAAAAATACACATTTTCTTTTTCTTTTTTTTTTCTTTTTTTTTATAGTCCAAACCCACCGCTAGCACATATTGTCTACTCATAAACTGAATTTTTAAAAAATAGAAAAAAAAAAATGAATAATTTTAACCATAATTTTTTTTTTTTAATTATTATTCTATATTTACATTTATGATGTGACATTAAATATACATAATCAAATTAAATCTCTTTTTTCAATTTTTGTAACTTTATTGGGCCTGAGCTGCTTTGCTTTTATGGGCCAACCCGCATCTGTCTTGTTGATTCTGGACCAAGCCCATGGGCTCTGACATTAAACAAGGCCCATGTACGAGAATTCGGTTGCTCGTTAGAAATCTCGTACCCCAACAAAATAGAAACTATGTTATGTATTTCCATCGTCTATCCTTCAATTTTTCGTCTATCATCATATTATCGTTATCGTGCAGTTACGACAATCCGTTGTTGTTGTCATCGTGTCCCTCGACACTTTCTCGTTGTCTTGCGTGTTTCATTACCATCGTCGCTCCTATTGTCAGTATATATGTTTCTCCCATTGTCAGTTACGAAAATTTTATCGAATAGATTATAGGTATAGTTCCAATTTTTATTTTAGCGTTCAATAAATATACTAAGTATATATCAAAATCTGTAATATGTGAATTATATATGTCAATAAAGATGGAATGTCAGTATATATATGATAGATATAGGTCATTTAATGTGCCAATGAATATATATAAACATGGTATAAAACTATATTAAATTCTAGAATTTATCATATATATATATACTATATTTCTCAAAATAAATGATTTAAAAATATAAGGGCTAGTTTTATTTTGTTTTTTAATTAATTATAAAAATGAAAATTATACAATCGTTACGAAATAATTGTAAATTTTATATATGAAAAAAAAGAGCTAAATTAATAAAAATATTTGTTTTGTCTATATAAAAAACTATTTAACTTTAAAAAGTTTCAATAATACCCTTGAACTTTTAAAAAAAATACCTATTTTAATAGAGTACGATAAGTTTTGATGAAAATTATTAATATTTTGTTTAAAAAATATTATCGAGTATTAAGGGTATGATATTTTTAGACATTATTTAAGTGTAAGGATATTATTTAATGTTTATAAATATTGGGTATTTTTATTAATTAAAATTAAATATAGATATAATATTAAATGCGTTTTATTAAAGAATTTATACCGGCCTAATGAGATGAGCCCAACCGGTTTAAAATGACGCGTTACCCGGTAGGCCCATCCCACTTGCCAACTCTTTACCAGTGCATGACTTTCTCAACCGTCCACAACGACTAATTAGTAATTACTCTGCCAACGTTACTTTGACTTTGACTTTTCCAAGTTCTTCATCATTCCCTTAGGTATTCAATCCCATAGTTGAGATGTCAAGCAGGTTCCTAAACGTTAACGAACCGTCGATCACCTTTTACGTTAGAAACCCTGATAGCATCGAAGTCGAGATGCAAGTATCTGAATATCGAATCCCATTATTAAGATTTCTAGTAGGTTCTTGAACGTTAACAAACGGTCAATCACCTTTTACGTTAGAAACCCTGATAGCACTGGAGTCGAGCTAGCCCAAATACAGTATTACATACAAACAGACAGCGTATACACTCATCGACCCGAAAATAATATTTAATGAATTAGATTTGATAAGAGTGATTAAGCAATGAAAGTGGGTAATTAGATAATGCTTAGTTTAGTATTATAGTAAGCGTTGGAGGAAAGGCCACGTCGCAGTTTACAACACCACAAGGGTGAAGTGGAAAATGTCGATATTTTTTATTTATTAAATCCCAGAAAGAAGAATCCAATATAAAAATTATTTAATTAAGACAAATTGAATAAAATAATACAATAATTATATATTTTTAAAAATTATAATTTTGGCCACTAGCTTTTGATATTAGACTTTTTTGCCATTGTTGGGTAATACGTCAAGTTGATATTAATAGTATGATTCCCAGCTGAAGTCTACTGCAAAAGCAAGTAAACTATTTGACCAATCAGATTTCAAATATTTATTTTATTTATTTTATTTATTAATATTTGCATTAATTTATGTTGACTGTTTTAATAATTATGGAACTTGTTGTGTTCAAATACTGTGAAATATTTTAAATTCAAAACTAATTAAAAGGAAAATAATATTGCAATTATATAAAATATTAAATAAATATATATATATATATATTTATCAAATGGGTATGTTTATAATATTTTAGTGAATAATTAAATTATTTTAGAGATAAAACAATAATATATGAGATGCAATGCATTTAGATATACGCAAGTTCCCATATCTTTGGATTCCAAGGACTGATTTTTATTTATTTATTTATTAATTATTGTTTTGTCTACATGACTTGTCTTTAGGCATTTTGTAATGTCAAATTTGAATTTTAGCTAATTTCAACCTTTCAAACTACGATTCAACGAGAATGAGTCTTTCGGGATGGTGAGGTTTCATGTTGGATGAAGAATAAAACGAAACATTTTTTATAAGAGTGTAGAAATCTCTCTCTAACATACACGTTTTAAAATAGTGAGGCTGACGTAATGAGTTGGACTTGGGTTGTTACAAATGATATTAGAGCCAAACATTAGGTGGTGTGCTAACAAGGATGCTGGACCTTTAAAGGGTGTGGATTGTGAGATTTCACAATGGGCAGTGTACTAATTAGGGTGTAGATTGTGAGATCTCACACAGAGTATGAATTTTGAGATCTCAGATCGTAAAAACTTCTCTCGAGTAGATACATTTTAAAACTTTGATGAATTCAAACCGGACATTTCTTATAAAGACATAGAATCTTCTACGTAAGCCCGAGTATAAATGCACGTGAATGTGGAAAGTGAGAAATGAATAATAAGGAAGCCCACAGAATAAGAAAACAAGTAAAAATTAAAGCTTATCCAAACCCCCACACCCAAGCTGCTTCCCTTCCAAGTGGCCAATTTTTCATTTGACCATTTTACCCCTAAAAAATACTATAAAATAAATCAAATTTCTGAATTCCCCATGTCGGCAAACATGACGTATTCGTCTTTTTACAGCCCCCACTTGCATTCTTTATTCATATTTAAATAAAGACCCCAAAATCAGGGGTCCGTATAATTTTTTTTTTCTTTTTTCTTTTTTGCATGTGATTTAACGTGCGTTCACATTTCTTTTTTTTGAAAAGAAATTAATAATAACCGTTGATTATGCATGGGCTAATCTAATCTCGTCAATAATCTACCCAATTAATTTTCTTTTTAATGATAATTAGGAGCAAGAATAATAATTAGTGGATATTAATTATTCAACCTAAGACTGGAATAACATCATTAATAATATGCTTTATTTTATAATAATAAAATATTCCCAAGAACTGTACATATCCCCATTCAATCTCGGTCCGACCCATTCTTTGACATGATAAATACAAACATATATAAATTCAATAAATTATTGGATAAAGTAAAAACTATATTCCAAGGACGAATAAGTAATTTGTCATGTAAATCAGTCATAATCTGTAAAAAGTCTCTCATTAATGTATAAAATTAACGATCGATTAAAATAAATTCTTCAATTGTGACACCCAACTGACGAATTTTTACAGATGAGTTACGTGCATAGCGACACGATTTACTTTAAATCACAATCACGTGCCTTAATTTTGTTAATATTTTCACATTTACCCTATATTTATTTTTGTTAATAAATAAATAAATAAATAAATAAATAAAACCACTAATCTCGACCAATGGGAGAGAAGAGAAGAGGAATGGTCTATGTGGCACACAGTGTCATTGAGTGGGTCCCACTTGATAGCCAATCATAATTAAGGTTTGTTGTAGTCAACAAAAGCAGCTACACAGCCTCATCTCTTTGAATGACACCTCATCATTACAAAAAGTAATAATAATAATAATAATAATAATAATAAAAATCAAAATAAATAAAATTTGCCAAATTGGTGTAGCATTAATTAAAATTTTATCTTTTTTTTTATTCCAAAGTTTTAAATATTTGATATTATTAATAGATGTATTTATTTATTTATAAATTATTGTTATTTAAGTTAAAATGAATGACGTGGATATTTATGAAAGTGATTGGGCGATTTAATATGGCCACTCACCTAGTACTTCAACCATTTCTATCTTTATTATAATCTTTAGTAATAGGAAAGGATGTTAAATTAAATTAATTATAAATAAATAAATAAATAAATAAAAAGGTGGGGTCCACGGAAAAGCCCAGGACAATTCCGTACAGGCATAGCCAAATGTACAAATAAAAAAATAATATAAACAAAGGAGGCGCGTGGGAGTGGGGCCGGGGAGGGTTATTGGAGAGCCGTTGATTGAGATGGAGAAGGGACGGTGCAGATTAATGGAGAGGTGGAATTATTGGACGCGATGCGAAGAATGGGAGGGAATAAGAAAACAAGATAATTATAGTACTTTTATTTATTTTATTAAGAGAAGGAGGAGGAATCTGGTGGGTGTGGGGTGGAATTAGGGTTTGGTTTTGAGTATAGTTCCCATCCTACTGGAACTCCCCACTGTGTAACATATCCTATGTGACACTCGAGTAATTTAAAATTAGATGAATAAATCGAAAATTATATCGGAATGTGAGTCATTTCAAAGGTATGATGGTTACGTGGTACATGAATTGAGCTTTATTGAGTTGGGTTAGGTTGAATTTTTTTTTTTTTTATCCACTCAAAATTTTTATAGTTGGTCGGGACCATGATTTGAACAATCTCAATACAGTTCATTACCCAACTTAATCTAACCCTCTATTTTTCGAGTTGAGTTATTGAGTTTTTTTTTAATTTATTATTTTTTAAAATTATACTCATTCGATATTGGTTATAAATATTAAATATTCTTAATATTTTTAAATAGAGGAAGGAATTGTAACTCTGTTTATTGGTTGGTTGGGTTGACCTAATAAAAAAAACGGGTAAACTAGATTTAATTTTTAATTTTTCAAAAATTCAACCTAAAAAAAATGTAACTCAACCAAATTGAATTAAAATAATGATTAAAAAGATTTATAAATATTTGGATTAAAGCTACTTTGAATTTTCATTCCTAACTTCTTTTCAAGGATTTAAAATGTATTTATTATGGAGAGAGTCTACCCGTATTCCAATTAGTAACTAGCACCATCTAGTAACTAACTCTAATACGTAACGACCAAAACCTACCATTAACAAGTATTGACTCGCACCATCTAGTAATTGACACTAATACCATTTGTAACAACCCAAACCCACCGTTGCTTACTAGCAACATCTAGTAACTAACTCTAATACCATTTGTAACAATCAAAACCCATCATTAATAAATATTGACTCGCAGCACCGTCCAATAACTAACTCTAATACCATTTGTAACAACTCAAATCCACGACAAACAAATATTATCCTCTTCCGTCAATCGCATCCGACCTTCCCCTAAAGATTTTAAAACAAGAGAGGTTTCCCAACTCATACAATAAATCATTCATTCCCCTCTCTACAGGTTGGAGCTATTAAGAACCAAATTTAAATTTACATTGGTACCAACAAAGCAAACCAAATAATAGAGGAAGCAGGCGGCGGCAGCAGTATCATCAGATAAGATACATTCCACATGGAGAATTTTCCTTCTTTTATTTATTTATTTATTTATTTATTTTCCTTTATTATAAAAATAAATAATAATAATAAAAAAAAAGAATCCGCAGCAAAATTCAGGGGGGATGAACTTAAATAAAACACGGTCCAGGGTCATGTGAACCCCATCAACTTGCCTCCCCTGGGCCCCACTCCCCCATACCCTACCCTCCTTTTCTCTCTCTAAATTAATACCCTCTCTCACAGTTGACCCATATTTTCCATATTTATGGATTTTATTTATTTATTTATTTATTTATTAAAAAAAAAAAAAAAAAAAAAAAAAAAANAAGTCCACCGGCTCTTATATAAATCCACCCACCCCCAACACGCCTTTCCAGTTCATTCCCCCAAATCCCCTTCTTTCACAAATGGACCAACAACCCACCACTTCCATTAAATCTCCGCCGCCCGACACCAGTCTCGTTTTGGACTCTGCTGACTCCAGCTCCGCCGTAGGTGGCGGCGTCGAGGCTGAATCCCGGAAGCTACCCTCCTCCCGTTTCAAAGGAGTGGTCCCACAGCCCAATGGCCGATGGGGCGCGCAGATTTACGAGAAGCACCAAAGGGTATGGCTCGGAACATTCAATGAAGAAGATGAAGCCGCACGTGCCTATGACGTGGCTGCCCAACGCTTCCGTGGTCGTGACGCCGTTACTAATTTCAAAACGTTATCTCACGGCCAAGTAGACGACGTCGTATCCGCCTTTCTTAATTCCCATTCCAAAGCTGAAATCGTCGACATGCTACGTAAACATACTTACCTTGACGAACTACACCAAAGCAAACGAAACGCCGATTTATTATCTTCGGATCGTAAAAGAAACGGTTCGTTATTATCCGGTTCGGATAATGAACCGGATTCCGCTCGGGAACTTTTATTTGAAAAAGCCGTTACGCCTAGCGATGTTGGGAAATTGAACCGTCTAGTTATCCCTAAACAACACGCCGAGAAAAACTTCCCTCTCCAAACCGGTTCCGCCGGTTCAGCCGGTTCAGCCGCTTCATCCAAAGGACTTCTCTTAAACTTCGAAGACGGCGTCGGGAAAGTGTGGCGGTTCAGGTACTCGTATTGGAATAGTAGTCAAAGCTACGTGTTGACCAAAGGGTGGAGCCGGTTCGTTAAGGAGAAGAACCTAACCGCCGGTGACGTCGTGAGCTTCTTGAAATCGACCGGTGAAGATAAGCAGCTATACATTGAATGGAAGGCGAGCAAGAGTGCAGCCTCGACCGGGTCCAGCACGAACCCGGTTCAGACGGTGAGATTATTTGGAGTGGACATTATGAAAGTAACGCCGAGTAGTGGGTGCAGTGAGAAGAGGAGAAGAGAAATGGAGTTTTTGAGTTCAGAATGTAACAAAAAACAAAGGATCGTCGGAGCATTGTAACGTACAAATTCCTTTTTTTTTTTTTCTTTTTCTTTTTTTTTTTTTTTAATTTATTGCACGTGTTTTGAGGGACTTGATAGAAAATATTTATGTTTGCAAAGATGCCCCTCTCACAAGCAAAAAGAATTGTATAAATGAGAGAAAAAAATATGATCGAACCTTTCAAATAAGGGCGTTCTTATGATCCCGACCAATCCAAACTACTAATCCTCACTCATAAATGTGGGGTTGAGTTAGATTTTTTTCGATTTGGTAAGTTTTAATTCCTAAAATGGAAAGTTCTCGATTCAAAGATTGATTTTTTTTTTTTCTGTCCGATCAACCGAACCAACCTGAACAAATGGTTACAATTGAACCTAATCATGGTCAAATCTGACCATATCTGTTGGTGGGTTTGGTTTTTCTAATGGTATCAGAGCCCGTCATTGGATGTGTGCGAGCGAGGACGTTGGACCACAAAGAGAGGTAAATTGTGAGATTCCACCTGAGTTGGAGAGAGGAATGAAATATTTCTTAGAATGGTGTGGAAACTTCTCTTCGGGCAAGTTTTAAAACTGTGAGGTGGACAGCAATACATAACGTCATTAAGTGAACAATATCGGCTAAATTTCAAATATTACATTTATTTTTTATATTATCATGAGTGAGGTTTTTGAGATTTTAGTATTAATAAATAGATTTTTTTTTTAATAATTAAAAAAAAAATACAGCACACCAAGAATAGAATAGTAGGTTAGACTGAATTTTGAATGTTTTGGGTCACAAATTCAAAATTGTTCGGAACTTTTTTGAAAAATAAAATAATTTTAATAAAAATATTATCATGTACTTTTAAAATATTGTTCCAATTTAAATTTAAAAAGTTTTAAATAAAATACTATAATTTTTTAAGCACATTTTATTCATTAATATTGAAAAAATTAATTTTGATAATTTCAAATCTAAGCTACTAACAACAAATTTTAAATAATTAGGTTTTAAAAAAAAGTATTTACACTGATTTGGTTTAAAAAGGAATCAAAATTATTATATAACTTAATAATATAAAACTCTTATTTGTGTTTGATACAAATATAGTTAAAATAAATAAAAAATAAAATTACTCTTTTTCAATAATTATAGTATCTCCAAATTTCTCTATTGGGCTTAATTCAAACCCAACTATTGGGCCCAAGCCCATCAGAATATTGACGCCAGCCCAAAATTAATATGCACATTTAGTATACACATTTATATTTTGTAAGCATATAACACATTGTAACATTTTTTTTTTAAAAGAAAACTATATTACAAACGAGTTTATATTAAACATTATTTAATTTTAAAATAAACACAAAGTCTTAAATGATAATTTTGTTATAAATTTTAAAATATATATCATTAGCTTTAAAAATAATAAAAATAACATTATAAATACATAAATAAAATCGTAACAAAAAAAAAACATAATTATTTAAATTAATTTGTACCCAAAAAAAATTATTTAATTAATTTTTATATTATTTTTACACATAAATATTTGTCTATCTAATTTATAAACAAAAGCGTCTTTAATTCGTGTAATCATTTCTATAAATAAAAATAATATCAATTTATTTTCGTATCGTAATTATGCTAACATGAATTTATTTTATCGTAATTATATTTAAATATAATTTGGTTAAAATAAATATTAAAAAAATTATTAAAAATTTAGTGTTTAATTTTATTTAAAATTACATGATCTATTACCTATACAATTGAAAATTTTAAATATAAATTTAATAATAATAAAAAAAATCCTCCAATATTGAAGATTCTATGTATGCGAAATCTCGAGTTATATTATTCTCTCTAAAACTCAATTTTAGATTTATTAAATCTATTTATATTTCATCTTCTTCTTCTCCACTAAACCCTATTTATTTGTATTTGGTTTCACAAGTTTATTTGTACTGTTCTTCATCATTGTCTCACTTCCGATTTTTCTAAGTTTTATTATCTTTAAATTAACTTTGATTCAAAATCATTCATGGATGTCCCCGATAATGTCGTTGATATTCGTGTGGGAATGGATTTGCGTCACTATGCAGATGCTCTGGATCAAGAACGCAGAAAAATTCTGGTTTTTCAGAGAGAACTTCCCCTCTGTGTGGAGCTTGTTACCAGAGGTAATTCGCCGGAATCTATGGCGTCTTTTGCATTGTTCTATGATTTGTTTTGTTTAATTTTGTGGGTTTTTGCATCAGCTATTGATTCTTGCCGGCAGAAGTTATCTGGGGTCTCGTCGGAGAGTTCAGAGCATACTTCTTCCGATGGCCCTGTTTTGGAGGAGTTCATTCCGATCAAAAAAGATTCCGGTGATCCCAATTTTGAACAATCAAAACCATATATAAATGAAGTGGGTCCATTGGATTGGCTTAAATCCGCTCAGCTTTGGAATCAAACGTTGGATCCTCCGGTTGTTGAGGTATAATTCAATTGCTCTGTTTTTTTGTCTGTTTGGCTGCCGAGAAAATAGACGAGGATTTTCCGGGAAAGTTGTGTGAATTTTGTTCTTTTTTCCAGGATGTTGCTAAGAAACCGCCGTCGGCGGTTGTTGAGGAAGAAAAGAAAGGCGTGGGCGGTGGTTTTCGGCCATTTCAGGAGAAAAATCCATCTGAAACAGAGGCGGCGGCGGTTGTCGGAAAAACGGTCTGTTGTTATCCGGTGATGGAGGCGACAGCGAGTTCGACGGCGGAAACTGTCTCCAAAGGAAGCGGCGGAAACAGTCAACGAGAAGAGAAGGAATCTCAAACTCAAAGAAAACGGCGGCGGCGCTGGTCGTCGGAGTTACACCGGCGATTCGTTCGTGCCCTTCAACGACTGGGCGGCTCTCAAGGTAAAAAAAAAAAAAATGAATTTTATCACAGTAAAAAAAGAATTAACTCTCAGTAATTTTACTTTATTTAATTACAGTTGCTACACCAAAACAAATTCGCGAGTTAATGAAGGTTGACGATTTGACTAACGATGAAGTCAAAAGCCATTTACAGGTTCATATTTCTTCCAATTAATTTAAAGTAATTTTTTTTAATATAATTTTTTAAAATTAAATTATTTTAATTTCAGAAATACCGATTACACGCACGACGGCCGACAAATTCCGCCATGCCCGACAGCGCTGTGCAGAAATTCGTGGTGGTCGGAAGCATGTGGGAACCGCCGCCGCCGCCACCACCACCGAAGTACATGGCGATGACGACGGGGCAAGTGACCCCGGTGGCGAGAGTCGTGCAACGGCAGAAGACGGCGGAAGGAGGAATGGGGAGACCCATCGGCGGGATGGTTCAATTGAATTCGCCGCCCGCATCTTACTCGACTCTGACCGCCACAACCTCGCCGGCGAAAGCGTAGAATTATTTTAATTATAATTTATTTTATTTGTGTTGAAGGAAGTTTTGTAATTAAAATATCATTATCATAAAAAATAAAATAGTTTATTTTTAGAGATTTGAATTTTTATTTTTGAGATTAATATTCTATTAATAACAAAATAGTTAAAATTTCAATCTATAAAATATACATTTTTACTAAATATTAAAAAATATAATCTAACAAAAATATAATAAATTTAGCTACGTTATTTTCTGGATCAAATCACAAATTTTATTTAAATGATATATTGTGTTTCTAAAAACAAATTGATTCGTAGATTTATAGGCAAATAAATTTAGTTCACGTGAAAATTTAAATTTGTCTTGACTTTTAGTAACTAATATGTTGTCTTGATCAATTAATTTGTTCGGTCGTTAATAATCGTTTCTAAATTTAATATTATATTTTATATGATATGTGTGATTTAGAATATAAATGCACGTAATGAAAAGTCAATATTAAATTATATAAAAATTATTACTTCAATCCGCTAGCCATATGAATATTTGAACAGAGATAAATTAAACGTGATGAGAGTGGTTTAGTTAAAAATGAGTTTTCATACTTAGGATCTTATCTTTCTTTTAATACAAGATTTTGAACTCATTAATTACTCGAGAAACTAACGTCCCACTAAACCCACCCACCAAAATAAATAAAAAGTTGATCAAAAGAAACGAAAAGAGTTTTTGCTAAATGTTGCTAAATGTTGTCATTTTGTATGGACTATGATAACGAGGTTTCTTGATCTTACTAGAAGAGAATAAAAATAAAGATATTAAATCAAGCGAGTTGTAAAAGTTATAGGATTCACCATAACAGTCGAGCAAGCTCAATTCCTACAAATTGTAGTCATGTAATCGAGAAGAAAAATTTTGATATTTGGCTGTTGATTGTGTATACTGTTTTAGCTTCGATGGATTCGTTTCAAGAAGAATGGCTGCATCTGTTTCTAATTTTGGCTTTGTGCTCGTTTGGCTCCACAGTGAAACTTCAACTTGTCGACCCTTCATGCACTTTTCACCATTTGATCGCTATTCCATTTCATCGATGGCAGTTTTTTGTCCACGTATTTGATAGATAATGTTATTTGGATTATATTTGTTATTTGGGAATAAGATAAATCTATAAATATTATATATTTAGTATTAGAATGAAACTTTATAATGTTATAATATTATTCGAAAGAATTTGCTTTAGATTTTATTTTAAATATTTTGTACTAATAAAAAGTAATCTTCCCACATCTACACATATCAACATCTTTCCGTCACGTTTTTATATATTATAAATTTATTATTTATTAGTTCGAAAAGAAAAAGAGAAACTATGGTATCATTGTGGTGTAATTTGACATAATCTATAATCTAATATTTTTAAAAGGACGAGTCATTTGTTCCTCTTTTCATATTCTTTACTCGGTCAATTTTAATATTTTTTCAAATAAAAGAATATTCCAACCAATTACTTAATTGACTTTTGATATTTTTTCAAATAAAAAGAATATTCCAACCTTTCACATGTATAATAATCAAAACCAATATTTTTCATCTTTTATTGCTTTTATTTTATAATTTACTATTTTTTTAAAAATATATTCTAACAATTTCTTTTGAAAGTATATATATATCTAAATATTTAACTCGTTAGATCGGATCTGTAATGACTAGCATAGAAGCAAGTGGAGAAGCTGAAAACTGAAACCATATTATGTATCTATGTTTAGATCACTCTGTTATGCCTCTATTCATAATTTGCTCACACATGTAGTTTTTATGCCTTTATAGGGGACGGCAAGAGTGTTAGATGAACACCGATTTTTCACAATGGTATGATATAGTCCACTTTGAGCATAAGCTCTCGTAACTTTGTTTTAGGCTTCCCCAAAAGGCATCATTCTAATGGAGAGTATTCTTAAATCCATGATCATTCTCTAAATTAGCCGACGTGGGACTTTCATCGTCCAACAAAGAGGTCATTCGTCCAACCCATTCTTTTTTTTACTAATTTAGCTTTTTTTTTAATTAAAAAAAAAATACTAATTTAGAATATTATTAGCTTATCTCTTTAATTTAGACTGACCCACAGAATCCTGCATCGTCCAAGATTCCCCCACAATCCCATCTATAATAATATCCATGTGCCCCATTCTTCTTCATAATTTCAGATCAACCCATCTGATCTCCACCCTAGATTGATCATCCGACGGTCTCCATTTCACGACCATGATTCAGATCCACGTTCTCACGCACAGACAATCACTCCCCCAATTTGGATAAGTTCGTGTAGATTTAGATTATGACCTTTGAATGAATAAAAGGCCAAACGACTTTTGAGGGCCATTCTAGAGACCACCAGAAATGCTAAACGACGACGTTGCATGCTGATTTCTTATTTGTACGATCATTTTTGCATATGCAAAAAATTCCTTGAGGAATATTCTTTTCTTATCTTTGGTAGAGACCTAACTTCCAACAAAATAAAAAATATATATAAAAAATTGTAAATAATCGACTCTTATTTCTTAGTCTTAGGATTTTCCGATCATAAGGCCTTTAAACGAGGATAAGAAGAATAATTCAAACTCCCGACAATGTTGAATGATATTCCATTAATTAAGAAATATTATATTATAAAAAATAACATAACAAAAACAACATATATACTTAGATACGAATAATGATGAACTAAATTATTATGCTCTCTCGAGGACTTTGAACTAGATGATAAAAGCATATTTGCTTGATTCCTCTTCTTCCATGGCCGGCTTGTCCGAGTTCATTTCGAAACTACTGTTACGTTTGCTAAGAATATCAAAAGCGGTAAATTTGCTTTAGAGATTTGGATGTCTAACCACCCCGGATTGACCTAATAATCAATAAGAAATAGGGAAATAGTAAAGGGATTAATGAAAATAAGTTCAAACGATGCTCATCTACCTAAGATCTAATATCTTACGAGTTTCCTTGACTATCAAATGTAAGGATCAGATAATTGTCTCGTGAAATTAGCTGGGGTGTGTACAAACTATGACCCGCTTAGAATAGTCATAAGAGAGTACAGTTTTAAAATATAGACCCCACCCAGGTAAAAGAAAAAAAAAAAAAGCAAGTAATACATAAGCTAATCAGCAGAAGGGAGCCCATGGGCCATTATGGTTTTCTATTCCTTGCTCAAACACTCTCCTATACCAAAAATTATCTTGCAGACTTTCAGAGATCAATCTCGGGATCAATATAACTGAATGAAGAACACAGGCTTCATTTTATTATGAAACCTGGGGGAGGTCATTTATGAGAACCAGAATAATGCTGGAAAACACATGCTTCATTAGATTCCTTCGTCAATGTATTGTATACATTCAAAAAGTGAGTTTTGACGAATGACTAACCAGGCACTACGCTTGATCTGAAGGTGGGGGAATGCAAAGTGGTACGCCAGGAGTAGGCTCTAGGACCACTGCCTCTGGAAGTTCCTTTGACAACAGTTCCTGCATTGTATTGAATGGATCAACATTAACAGAGCTCCTTTAAGTTTCTTGACATTAGCGAAGTAGAAAGTAAATAATGGCAAGAATTGACTTGACCCTGCATAATCACCGAATAAAAAGTGAATCTGTGAGATCCCACATTGGTTGAGGAGGAGAACGAAGCATTTTTTATAAGGGTTTGGAAACCTTTCCCTAGCAGACGGGTTTTAAAAACTTTAAGGGGAAGTCCGAAGGGGAAAGCCCGGGCGATGTGCGATGTGCCAGTGAGGAAGCTGAGCCTCGAAGGGGAGTGGATACGAGGTGGTGTGCCATCAAGGATGCTAGGCCCCGAAGGGGGTGGATTGGGAGGTCCCACATTGGAAAAGGGAATGAGTGCTGGGGAGGACGTTGGGCTCTGAAGGGGGGTGGATTGTGAGATCTCACATTGGTTGGGGAGGAGTTGGGGAGGAGAATGAAGCATTCTTTGTAAGGGTGTGGAAACCTCTCCCTAATAGATGCATTTTAAAAACCTTGAGGGAAGCCCAAAAGGGGAAGCTAAAGAGAACAATATCTACTAGCGGTGGACTTGGGCTGTTACAGAATCCCTTAACAATGGAGGACACACTTCTCACTCATTCGACATGTTTCAGCTTATAAGATTGTGAAATCCATATTCTAGTCATTCTTTAGTTAGTACACTACTTGATTCTCATTAAACTTCATCGGCTTCTATCCTTTCATACGAGGTAGAAAGAAATAAACCAAAGTAGACTGATAACCTAAAAGCTTCATGCAAAGTTCAAGTATGACCGTATGAATATGATAACATATCAGTTCGGACACAGGATTCATAATGGCTGTGGTTGAAGTAGATATTAACCTTGAAAGATTCAATTGTCCCTTCAGCACTAACTAAGCTTGCAAGAAGCCCTTTGCTATCCATATCTCCATTATTCATTGGCACGATGAACCTGAAAGATCATGAGGAAACATAATTTGATGAGATAAAATATAAATATGTTTAAGACATCAAGAACATATTATTCACATTATAGGATTAGTCTTGGAAGAGAACGAGCCACTGTAATGCTCAGTACCCTTGAAATTTTCTTTGATATTGCAGTATATTTCAAGCCAAGTTTCTTGATTTTTAATCTGAAGTTCAGGTTTCTAACATAGTTATATAGAACAAATAGATGCGTCCACCAGGTACAGAATTTAAGGTTTTGGAAGCATTTATACTTTGCATGCAGCAGCTTTGCAAGTTGAACTGCATCTTCTTGTCCAGAAACGAGAGTAAAATTAGGCAGAAGCTGCTTTATAACAGGTGTGATGACAATATCAGCCCTTTGTTTCCCCAAAAATTCCTCGTTGTAAGAGCAATGAGGTTCATAATAAAGAGTCAGCTGGCCTTGGGGAGAAATAACAAGATACCTGTATCAGATTCAATAAAGAGAGATATGGAATCTAAATAACCAGTAAACTAAATGGATATTCATCATATAAACTATCATACTATTTTACCCGTTTTCAGGACGCTGCCAGGGAGGACCTAGAACTGGTCCAGCAGTGGCTCTAATGAGTACTTGAGATCCATTTTTTGCTTCAATAACTGAGCTCTGACCGCATTCTAAGTAAGTCACCTGGATATAACTAAAACTAGCCTTAGAACGATACATTTGAGCAGAAAGTGGTATATGGAATGCTTCCAGTAATAATATAATCAAATTTAGGCATCATAAAACATTGAATTAAAAAGAAGGATGGCCACTAAAAGGTGAAAGGGGAAAAATGGCCCATATTACTTGTTGATATGCTCGTTTAACAAAGAATACAAAAGGAAAGCGCCAATGTATGCAGCGAAGTTACATTTTTTTTAACAATTTGGGCGGGGAGGGAGTTGCTCCTACATTATCTTTTTATCACTCTTGATCTTTATGACTGTGAGATCCCACATTGGTTGGAGAGGAGAACGAAGCATTCCTTATAAGAGTGTGGAAACCTCTCCCTAATAGACGCGTTTTAAAACTGTGAGGCTGACGGCGATACGTAACAGGCCAAAATGGACAATATCTATTAGCGGTGGGCTTAGGCTGTTCCAAATGGTATCAGAGCCAGGTACCGAGCGATGTGCCAGCGAGGATGCTGGGCTCCCAAGAGGGGATGGATTGTGAGATCCCACATCGGTTGGAGAGGGGAACGAAGCATTCCTTATAGAGTGTGGAAACCTCTCCCTAATAGACCCGTTTTAAAATCGTGAGGCTGACGGCGATACATAACGAGCCAAAGCGGACAATATCTATTAGGGTGGGCTTGGGCTATTACGATGTCTTCCTGCGTTGAATCTTAGATAGTCTATCCAAATCAGAAGCAGTAAATAAAAAAATGGGAGATGGGGCATGATCTAAAGAATGTCTTCTAAAAACAATAGCACCTGTATCTTTCTCTCCGTTCTTCTTCGGCGAATTACTTGCATAAAAATCGATTATTAGAGGGCCATGAGTACAATGTTGCAACATTTATGTGCTTCTTTTCCCAGTGAGTAGAGTCATAAATGCTGGGGTCGTATGACACAATCAAATAATTGATGCATTGTCTATTGGTGTTGTAATTATTAGATGACATTATTTCCAATTCTCAAAATATCTCTAAATATGTAACAACTCAAGCCCACCGTTAGCAGATGTTGTCCGGTTTGGCCTGTTACGTATCGCCGTCAGCCTCACGGTTTTAAAACACGTCTATTAGGGAGAGGTTTCCACACTCTAATAAAGAATGCTTCGTTCCCCTCTCCAGCCAATGTGGGATCTCACAATCCACCCTTCTTGGGAGGCCCAACGTCCTCGCTGGCACGCTGTTCAGTGTCTAGCTTTGATACCATTTGTAACAGTACAAGCGCACCGCTAGCAGATATAATCCGCTTTGACCCATTACATATCGCCATAGGGAGAGATTTCCATTCTTATAAAGAATGCTTCATTTCCTCTCCAACCAATGTGAGATCTCACAAAATATTTATACTACCCATTAAAATTTCCTCAAGAGCTTATCAGCTTGCATAACCAATTTTTACCAAATGAACAACACCACCTTAGCCAAATGATTAAGCAACTTAGCCTTGAATGGAAGCATAAGGAAAAAGAAAAAGAAAAAGAAAAAGAATTCATAGCAGAATCTGCTTACATTGCTGAAAAGTGGATCCAACAATGCCTTTGCATTTGGAGTTGCTATAACTTTTAGATTAGGAGACTTCTCAGAGAGAGGCCTCAAAGTCTTCAAGTGGCAGTGATCATCAAGGCTTTGTGTAATAAGTAAACAGTCAACCTCAGGAAGTTCATTCAGCTGCACAAAGATTGCTCAAATATCAGAATAATTTTATCAAAGAAACCAGAGTAGATGCTTATAGCCATTCCGAAGTTACCTGGAAATTCTTCAATATCTTCTTGGAGGCCTCATACAGCCACGAGATACCAAAATCAAGAGTACCAACCAAAACAGGATCTACCAAAATGGACAGATCGCCCACTTCCCACAACCAACTATTGCCCTAAAACAAACAGGAGGATGATAGATTCTAAGCATATCAATCAAAATCAACGAATAATAATCGAATCCAAGTAGATAAAACTAAGAACCCGCCTCCAGATAAGTAAGATTAAACGCATCGGTGGTAGAGACAGTCGCCCCATCGGCACTCTCTTTGGCAATCACAGCCGGAACTACCCTATTCGATCTGTAATCAAGCGTAAGGACAACAACAGCTTCGATTCTCCAACTGAAGAAAAACTAAGGTGCAGAATGAAAAACCTGGAAATCGAGACCTTCGGCAATGATCTGGAAGTTTTGAACGTGGAATGAATCGTACGAGAGATTGCAAGGGCACATGAAGAAGGGGAGAAAGCCATTTTTGTCCCAAATGGTTTGCAGAAGCTTATGCACTGTACAGCTGCCATGGCTTCTTCTCATCCACTGCAAGATCTTTTCCCTGTTTTTCCCGCGAAATGAAGAACACGAGTGGTTATCTATTTATTTGAACAGGTTTCCAGAGTGAATTGTTCATCAAAATTATGAACAGTTCGATCTTCCAACGATTCGTTGATTTTGTGTTCCTGATTTCGCCGCTTGCCGTGGCCGCTTACCCACCACCCGCGATAAAACAAACAAAATTGTTAGAATGCTTTGGATCAACTGCTTTTTAAGATTGATTTCATTGAGTGAGGTGTCTTCGCAAAACAAGATGATCCAAGAATTTGATCAATCCATTGTATTTGATTCGATTATCAATTTATTGCTATCTAATTTCATAATTATTTTTTAAAATTTATTTATTAAAAAAAAAACTCTTTAATTTTTAGTGTTTGAAATGTAACTTTTCAAAATATATTTTTAAATTGTAAATTTTAATTTAATATTTGATGACAAATAAATAATTATTTTATACATTCACATTTCATTTTTTTTATTAAAAAAAAAAATTAAATAAATGAGTCGAGCTAAATATTATTTAATCAAAATTTATTATTTTTTAAAATATTACGCTGAACTCATAAAACATTCTTATATAAAAAATTAAAACATAAATATTTTGGCAGATTTTACCTGACTTTATGTGATAAGGTGTTCCAAAAACATTCTTATATAAAAAATTAAAACATAAATATTTTGGCAGATTTTACCTGACTTTATGTGATAAGGTGTTCCAAAAACATTCTTATATAAAAAATTAAAACATAAATATTTTGGCAGATTTTACCTGACTTTATGTGATAAGGTGTTCCAAAAACATTCTTATATAAAAAATTAAAACATAAATATTTTGGCAGATTTTACCTGACTTTATGTGATAAGGTGTTCCAAAAACATTCTTATATAAAAAATTAAAACATAAATATTTTGGCAGATTTTACCTGACTTTATGTGATAAGGTGTTCCAAATGTTCGAACAGAGCTTGATTCAAAATCAAAAAAATTCAACAAACATTCTTTCTTCATCTACAAAATTGGAGAGCTTGATTCAAAATCAAAAAAATTCAACAAACATTCTTTCTTCATCTACAAAATTGGATGAGCTCGGTTCAACCTCCTTTCTATGTGTTGTTCAACCTCCATTTTATGTGTTACAAACGACTCAATTGAGAAACGGTTGGAGTGGAGCTTTCAAGTCCAGACTTTCCCCTTCCTATTGCGAAGTGACTCAATTTAGAATAAGATTCCAAATCAATTCTTGTTTCAACAAAAGCTTTGATCGTTGGACTGAGGATTACGAGTAAACGAGTAAGAGAAATAGCAACCGCTATAATAAATGTCACTTCCTATACAAATGCTTCACATTTTCACCAAAAATTCTCTCAACCACCTAAGGAGATATTTTTCTTATACTTTGATAGAATGAGGTTGGGGGCAAAAGTAGCTCCCCAACGAGAACAAGACCCAATATATACTTCTAGCTTTGGTTCACATCTTGAATGCTAGCTCTCTCTCCCATTTTTTGGGACAATACGGTATCGACTTGACGATTTGGCTACCTTTAGGCGTTGGCAACTCATCTCGTGAAGGAATTTTCTTATGCCATACGATCTCATTCTCACGTTCGAACTTCCTGAGCGTTTCGGCTACACTATCTATTTCTGTTCCGAAAACAAGTCTCCATGAATTTTCTCTTGGCATGTCCTTTTTCACATCAGTTAATGCATGTCTAAGAATACCTATAGCAACTCCAGCTTGGCCACCAGACATCAGTTCTTTTGCAAGATTTTTTCGACTTTTCAACTCGTGTAGAGCACGGAAAGCTGATAGAAATTCCTATACCAACGAAAAATGATAACGATTATAACGAGTCTTATACATACGAACTAGTTTGATATGAACATTTAATACGAACATGAACTAGCAGGAAGCATTCCTACCAGAAAGCTTGAGGATTCTCCAGATAATATCTGTAAATGATTAGCTGATTCATTGAGTAAGTCAACAATACCATAGTGTAGCTTTGCCAAAAGACTTGAAATAGATCCCTTTTCTTCAGCCCTCATCGTTGTGACAGCCTGATATGTTTTTTATGACATGATCAATATAGATAAACATCATTGAGAACCGTATTAAAAGGAAAACGATACCTCCCGAATTCCTAACCCCGATCAAGGCCAACTATACTATTTAAGGCATGCTCGAGAGCGATATAGGAATCACTTTTATCATGTCCAAAACCACTACAGAAAAATGACAAAGTGGTTTTTGTCATTCCAAAATCACTCTCGAACATACCTCACAAAGTGCACTATCAGCTTTGAGGCCATTTTTTGTTAGGATCGCACAACAACGCACACACTCGATCTAGAGGAACACAAAGAACATGAGAGAGAAAATTCAAGGTGGAATATTGGCTAAAGGTTTATATGGATGACTTTAGGTATGCACAGTAGAAGAGAATACATAGGATACAAAATGTACATTTTCAAAGCACTCTAAAGGGGTAATCAACGCATGAGCTAAGGCTCCCATGTCCCGCCAAACCTTCAAAAAAGGCAAGGTCGTCAAACGGCTCATAGGGAGTCAGGAGCAAGCAGAGTCAAAGGTGGGTAAAACTCACATAAGCAGAGGGGGAGACACATTCATGAAAAGCGAGAAGCCGTGGGGAATTGGCCAACTATGATATAGATATCTGACTTTCAGGTAAGAGTATGAACATCTATTAGTCCGTATCATGGGTCTACTTGTTACAAAAGGCGAACATCCATATTCCAAAACATACACACAAGTCCTCAAGCAGGCGGGGATATATATATGATTCAGTTGAGTATATATATAGTTTTACCAGACATAACCAACTACTATATATGGTTATATAACTATCTACCCGATATAACTCTAACAACTTTATATATGACCATTTTTCATATATAGCCTTACAATGTATAACAATTGAATAAGAAGTTATAAATAAGCAGCAGACTCCATGACCCAACAAACAATTTTATGATGAACCTTCAAGGTGGTTTTCAGAGACCAGAAAACTAACCTGAGCCTCAGCTAAACAAACAAGACTCATTGCAACAGAAGTAGATGGAATAACTTCTGGTGGCCTTTCAGAAGGCACGCAGTGTTGAATAGATGGAAGAATCTCCTTAGCTAGATATTGATAAACCCCGGCAGCTTCTCTGAAAAAGGTCGCAGATTGCACTTGATCTGTATAAGAGAAAAGTAAGTGATCCAATAGGTACAAATCCAAGACTTGTACAGGAAACTAGTTCATCATTACTACCCACCTTCTGATATAACTTCTAAGGCCCTCTGCCTAAGAACAGCACCATATAGGAAAAGAGTCATCGCTACCTCGAACCTCAAGTTATCTATTTGGAAAAATTTTGGACCCCTAAGATGAAATAATGATGATGAGCTCAGAGCACTCGACCATCGTATCTTTAGGTCTGATGTCCATTGAACAATCTTGAGGTTGTAACCGACCAGATCAACTTGGGAAACAAAATTTTCCAACAAGGGCAGGTATTGCAGTAGTTTGTGAAGGACCTGGAATGTTTTGAACACATAGAACATAATTGAATGAGCATACAACAGCCATGACAATCTCATAAGA
Source organism: Cucurbita pepo subsp. pepo (assembly GCF_002806865.2). Lineage (NCBI taxonomy): Eukaryota > Viridiplantae > Streptophyta > Magnoliopsida > Cucurbitales > Cucurbitaceae > Cucurbita > Cucurbita pepo. Next base: position 1,645,384 of record NC_036646.1, read on the forward strand.
AGATAAAACCGAGACAGACAGATAGAGCTGAACCACCAAATCATAGGAGTGGGAGGGGGCAGACTTTAAAATGAAAGAAAAACATGAGAGGGAGGAGTCATTGGTTTAAATCAAGCATATATGTAAATGGGCTGAAATTGAAGGAATAAATCAAGTCACCATCTTCATATCTTATGTGGAAATAAACATTAAAAACATCATCGTAAAACACTGTCATGGACTTACATGTTTGAAAGCGTCTTTAAAGCAACATGACGGAAATTAAAATAAACCAAGTAAAAACCATGACACATGCATGAGATAGTTGCATTTAAATTCTTCGAACATGTAAGTCCATGACAGTATTTTTTAATGAAGATTCAAATGATTATTTCCACATAAAATAATTACATTATGTATCCATTAACGAGTTTAGGTTAAGTAGAAATCTAGGGTCGTTACAAATCCGACATCTTCAGCGTAACAGAACATATATATTCATGTATTAGAATCACAAAGGGGCATTTACCAATAAGGTTGGCAAATTATTGATATGTTACCTGTTGAGTGTGGGAAGACAACCCGCCAGACATTTCTCTTGCAATAGCATCTGTGATAGAGCTAGTTTCATTAATGGACTCCTCAATCACTCTACGCCTAGAAGTCATCTCCTTCAGTTGTTCAAGTGTACTGGAATCGCGGGCAATGAATTTGTCCTCAAACACACACTGTGCATATTGACAAATTATCAATATTGTCTCAAATGATAATTAACCATAACAAAGACTACTAGGCTCTCTAACTAGTATTTCTTTCACTACTCTTTATGATTTTCGATTTTCTTTAATCCCTTATTACTTATAGTTCAAAGACTTCTTCGATACCGCCTGAATTTCTGCCTGTTCTATACCCATATCGATCTCTAACTTATAGCCTAGTTGAGTTCAATAGTTGCTCAAACGAAAGCCATCCTAGAAGGAATCTCATTTTCAATTTTTTGGTATAGTTTCTCTCAAGTATGGAATTCTCTTCTCTCCACTTGCACGGCTACTAAATAGGCTAGCTTTGGTGATTTTAGTGCTCTACTTGCAAACAAAAGGGGAGGGACTTTTTCTTGCCTGCTTCTGACGGTCTATCTCTTCACGAGTCGTCGGCTCTAGTCTAGACTTTCCCACCTAAAAAAAGTTCTTGGAAAGCCTTTAGAGCGGGTAGCACAAACCCTTTCTTTTAGTCGGGTAAGGATGAACATCTTATGGCTGTATCTGTTTTTGGCTTTTTTGTTCTTTGGTCATTTCTCGTGACCTGGTCGATGGAAGATATATATATATATATACACACACACATATGTATCATACGTGCCCTCGACCATTTTTAGTTCTATCTAGCTCTAAAGTACTTAATTGCCGAGATGATTTTAGTGCTCTACTTGAAAACAAAAGGGGGGGCTTTTTCTTGCCTGCTTCTGACGGTCTATCTCTCCACGAGTCGTCGGCTCTAGTCTAGACTTTCCCACTTAAGAAAGTTCTTGGAAAGCCTTTAGAGCGGGCAGCACAAACCCTTTTTTTAGTCGGACAAGGATGAACATCTTATGTCTGTATCTGTTTTTGGCTTTTTTGTTCTTTGGTCATTTCCCGTAACCTGGTCGATGGAAGATATATATATATACACACAAATGTATCATACGTGCCCTCGACCATTTTTAGTTCTATCTAGCTCTAAAGTACTTAATTGCCAAGATAATTGGAGACGAAATCCTAATAGGTAGCCACATGGCTTGAATTTATAACCTGAGACTGATTAAGGCAGGGTCAGAACTACATTACAACCATGAAATTGGCTCTTGAAACCTCCACCACATCACAATTCCACACTCGAAAAAACTCATATGGCAATTCAAATTAAAAAACCCAGAAGAACAGAAACATACCATCTTGGTTTTAAGCTTGGCCGGGTCTGAAAATTGCAGCAGCATCTTCGACAAAATCAAAACTCAATCACCGGGAAACTGATTCAAGTAGGAAGAAAAAACGAATAGGGCCGATGAAAATTTATTCAGGGACCCCTTCAACACTAATTTGCATTCAAATCGGCTCCAATAAGAACAATTATGAACTCAAGTTTGGATGAACAAACCCCCCTGCCTCGCTCGCGCAATCCTCAACGATGAACACCGAAGTAGAGACAGCTCGATACACGCGCTGAAGTTTGAGGCTAATTTGAATATAGTATTGGTGGGTCAATATCTCGTTGTTATTTGTTGCTCTCTGGCTTTTACTCCTCGTTTCCTTCGTCGCCAAGATTTCGTGTTGATGAACAACAGAACTGTCGTGGGCCAATGGGCTACTTTTGTTCATGATCTATAACGGGCTTTTTTTTCGGCATTTAATGATTGGAAAATTTAATTAAATTTAAAACAATAATAGTGACTCATTTTAAATAATTAAAAAATAGCTAAATTATGAGTGGTAGAGTATGTTAGACGAACACGACTCTCCACAATGGTATGATATTGTCCAGGAGAGTGTATTATTTGATTATAAACACTCTCCACAATGGTATGATATTGTCCAGGAGAGTGTATTATTTGATTATAAACTCATGATCATTCCCTAAATTAACCGATATGGGACACTTTCTCACTTTTTGACTACGCTTTCGAGGCTCACAATACTTTGTTCGACATTTGAGGATGATTTGAGGATTTGTCAATCTATTGGCATGGTTAAGTTTAGGGCATGACTCTAATATCATGTTCTATTGGAACAATGTGTCTATTGGCATGGTTAAGTTTAGGGCATGTTAGATGAACACCACTCTCCACAATGGTATATGATATTGTCCACTTTGACCATAAAGTCTCGTGGCTTTGCTTTGGGCTTCCCCAAAAGGCCTCGACCCTCAACCCAATGGAGAGTGTATTCTTTAATTATAAATTCATGACCATTCCTTAAATTAATCGATGTGGGACACTTTCATCCAACAGGGTATTTGTACTGTGAATATATATTTATTTGATATATTTTTACCATTACGAACAATTTAATACCGTTAAACTTTAAAAAAAAAAAATTACCCTTGAACTCTAAAAAAAATTCAAAAATACTCTTAAATTATAGATAGAAACAATTAATACTTTATTTAAAAAATATTCTTAACTTTTAAAATTATTTTAAAAAAATTTATTTTTCATTAAAAATATTAAAAAAATATTCTTATAGTCTATACATGTTTCAAAAATACTTCTGAAATTTTAAAATATAACTGCATTTGTCATATTTTATTTCATAGTAACCTTAAAAAATTAAAATTAAAATTAAAAAACTCTTGTGGTCAATACATTTGAGAGCGATTCGTCATCAATATTCGTATTATTTTACCATCACTTTCCTTGTTAAAAAGTTTAAATAAATATGACAAAGGTATTTATTTGTTCGGTGTTATTTTTATATTTCATAATTAGTGATTCATTCACTATGTATATTCCAAAAAACATAAAGTCTCTCGTTCATTTTTGTGGTTGACGCGCTTTCTCGGGTTAACCTAGAACTATTTACGAGAAAGGGCAAACAAAGCTTGAAGACAACTATCCTACCTAATAGAGCAGCGGGCAGAACGAGTAAAAAGCCCAATAGTCATATCACTACGGTCGAAAAAGCATGTTCCCTTCAAATAACACGCACCGTAGGCCATTCCATACCTTTTTTTTTTTTTTTTTTTTTTTTTTTTTTTTTTTTTTNACTTTCCCTCCCTTCGTCGAGCCTTTTTGTCAATGGCAGGAGAAAACATTTCCTTATCTAAACTTAGACGAACATTTTTATTGTATTTCTTCTACTAAAAACACAATCGTAATTGAAATACGAAGCAATTGACAATGAATAATATTTTACGATAATCAAGTCTAGGGTTTAAGGGTTATATATATATATATATATATATTTATTTATTGAAATTTAATATTATCCAAAATTTACATATAAAAAGGGGAAATTACCACAGTAAAAACCAAAAAAAATTAACGAACCTTAAAAAAAAAAAAAAAAAAAAAAAAAAAAAAAAAAAAAAAAAAAAAAAAAAAAAAAAAANAATTTACTATTTAGCTTTGTCAAAACCGGCGGAGGCAGAAGTAGAAGCGTTGCCGGTTCTGTAATTTCGCATCAGTTTCCAAAGTCTACCATTTGCGCGCTCTCTTCCCGGTTCCGGAGTTCATCAGAAAATCGGGATCATAGATTGATAAACCAGCGAACGCGCACGTTCTGGCTGTTATTTTTCTTACCGGAAGCGTTGAAGATACAGTTTCTGAGTCATTCGATGGCGGAGAAGCAGCTGATAGTGGTGGTTGAAGGTACTGCAGCCATGGGTCCCTTCTGGCAAACCGTCGTAACGGATTACATTGAGAAGATTGTTAGGTATTCCTCTTTTAACCTATCTGTTCTTCCATTTCCTTCCTGCTTATTAATTTTAAAGGGAGGTGAAATTGCGTAAGTATGCGTTTTCTTATGTTATTGATTGTTTTTTAGGATTTTATGGAATGTCTAGAAAGCTTCATTTGTCTGTTGACTCGTCAATAGGTTATAATTTATCGAATGGGCTATTATGTGCACGATCATGATCAGTATGTTGATTTTTCCCCAAATTCGTACGTCAAAACTGGCCGAGTCTCCATTTTAAACTGGAACTGTATCACACTTGTTGTAACCTGCTTGTGTCGTGATCACGATACTATTTTGACAATTAATGCTCGAGTCGCCTATTTATTTCTGTAGAACGCACGATTTGTTACCATTGTACCTGGTTTGGAGGCATCGTAGTTCATTGTTATTTCTATACAGTTGCTATGTACATCTTCTCATTTTGGGTATTGGTTGCGCTCTGGTTTTGGTCGACGCAATCGTTCCATTCCAATACTGAAGAATTTGTTGACGGGCTAGGAGGGAAGTTCCATTCTTGAAATTGAAACTTTCCTGGAGATTCCAAGCTGTTTTAGTTTATTAACTACGACATCTATCTCTTCCAAAATGGGGGGTGCAAATTTTCTTCCATATTTAGCTCATAAGATTATATCCCTTCCCTTTTTTTATTGCCAACCTATCTGCCTCCTTCTAATCACGCTACATATTATTCTTCCAAGTTTATATATAACATAGTACCAAGGTCTTTTCACTAGCCCGTCTCAGTGACTCTGTTATCACTCTATATATTAATCCCTGTACACAAAGTTGTATACTACTTGAGATATCACTTTTACTATCATCAATGTCATGAAGGTGTCCAGCATACTGACAGTTGATAAGCTGCTACGGACAATTGGGTCGAGGATTGGAGGTTCTGGACATTAGTTCTTTCCAAACGGTCTCCTTCTAGTCTGTGCTTGTCATAATGGGTGGCAATACTCTGCAATGGGAGGTGGTTGTGTCTACACATTTTGGTTAATCTGACTTGATGCGATCGGCTACCAAGAGTTGGATTCCAAATAGTCTAAATAGTTACCAGTGTAACTTCCACCTCTCTTGTTTTGTATTTTTAGGAGTGGCCCTGGGCACATTGGAAATGATATCAAGTAATGTAAAAGAGAGAACACATATTTCACACGGTAAAATAATTCCTGTAGATCAACTCGAGGGTTTACAAGTCTTAAGATTACAAATAAGAGTATCAGAAAAAACAGAACAAGAGTACTTGAGTTATTTTAGCATTGTGTGTAAACTTCTGTGTAATGCATACAATGAAAGAAAGCATGGTAGGATGTTATAGAACATGTACCGTTGGACACAGTGCTGAAGATGTTTTCTTTACTGTTTCATTTGAAAATTCATAAATGAATACACCTTTTATTTTTTTTGTTACTTCCTGATGTTAGATATAGCTCATGGATAATAATTTTGATGATATTAAGGGCATGTTAAATTTAACTTTTGATTTGTGCAGATGTTTTGGTGGAAATGAATTAACTGGGCAGGTACGCCTCTTTCTTTTCTAGGAGACTAAAATATTTTATCCCTAACATTTCATGTATGTTATAATTCTATTTGTTCAGGTTTTGAAATATAGAGAATATCCCAGTACCTTTTGAATTTGTCAATCCAGGTTTATAACAGAGGATACTGTTGTAGGCATTCTGAAATTGATGTATGGTCCTTCCATTTTGATTGATACATGGTACTTCCATGTTGATACTGGATGAAACTCTTGGTTTGTTTCTTTTTTCTTTTTGAAGACGACTTCAAGATTAAGGCCTTTATCATTTGTAGGATTTATAAAGCTGATGTTTCTATTGAGATGTGTGATAATTTGATAATATTAGGTTTAATTAGTTGGTGAAAACGTAGGTCTGATTTTAGTTCTGATTTTATAGCAAAGGTTATGTAAAAATGTTTTTGGATAATTGATTTTTAAAAGTTTCCCCCCTCTTTCGTTTCCTTTAAATTGTTCTTTTTAGTGGCCTATTTTTGAGAGAGAATGTGGTTGTTTCCTTTCCAATCCATGTCCTTGTGAATAGTGTTTTATGGGTGCTCAGTTGTATGAACTTTTACAAGTCGGTTATTCACACTTTTGAGAAACAGTTTTGAAAACAAAAACGAAAAAAATATTCTTCAGATAGTTTTCTGCACAAATCTAGCACATTCAATTTTAAGATTTCTATTTGCTTCAATTTCAAAGCTTACAAATTTAGCATTATGAATTCTTCAAGGTTACAAATGCTATCAATCTTCAAGTTTTCATTGATTATAAGTATAGGTGAAGTATTTATTTTCTTTTCATTTTGAGGCAACATCGAGACAGACTATTTGATCACGTCCATTTCAAATCTAACTCATTCCAAACTCAATAAAAAAACATGAAATCAACTGTAGTCCTTAAAATCATATTATTTAATAATCATTTCTTATGCTTGCCTCCAGACAAAGTATACGCTTGTGACTCTTCTAGTGTATAAACTAGGTAATCATCCTTCTCTCCACCTGACCGTGTAATGATTTACTCTTTTGGAATGCAGAAACCACCAACCTCTAACGTTGAGTTCTCTCTGGTCACATTTCATACTCATGGATCGTATTGTGGTTCGTAAGGAGTTTATTTTTCCTTATTCATTATGTTTATGCTCTGATGTTGAGCAGTTATTCCAACACCAAAACATTCCATGTTTGTCATTTTTATTCCATAGTCTAGCTAAATGTGATAATGAAAGGCTTACAGAAATTTTAGCTGATGTTATCTCGTCAAATGTTGTATATTGACAACTTCTGGACTAAGTTTTCCATTTGTGTCCCATATACTTCCGTAGTTCTAAGTTTCTTTAAACCTTTACATATGGCTTATATATTAGCTAAAGTAAATTTCAATTGGAAATATTTTTCTAACAATAATCTTTTTCCAAACCACCGAATAAGTTCAGCAATTTAGTTTCAAAGGTTTTCTATATATATATATATATATATTGTTACTAGAATGAAACTAGTCACATCCAGTAGACAAAGTGTCATGTGGCATCTGGTTAGTTTTGGTGGAAATTTAGCGTGTGACATTATGTTGAATATGTCAATTCTCTTTTATCTCCATTTTTCTTTTTTCAGGTTGTCTAGTACAGCGGACTGGGTGGACAAGAGATGTTGATACTTTTATACAATGGCTTTCAGCTATTCCCTTTTCCGGTGGTGGTTTCAGTGATGCTGCAATAGCTGAAGGGCTAGGTGAAGCACTTATGGTACGCATTTTCTTGCTCTCTGATCTTGTCCTGCTGAACTACTTTTATGGTGCTTCATCTTCTCTTCATTTCTGAATGACCCAAGTTGTATTCTAGGTTTTCTCTTTATAACTGAAAGTGAAAATGTGTGTTATAACTCAATACATCTAGATAATTTTAGAATCACGAGTCTTGTTTTTAACTACGTTTGATTTGAAGTTAGTTGGTTTTCGTTTGAAGGCTTTTGCTATGAGCTATAATTAGCTTGGGATGGGTTTCATATTTTTGTAATCTCTTTGCATATGCCAGACTATTTTTTTATGTTTTCAATGGAACAGTTCAGTTTTTATGAAAAAAAATACAGTGATGCTTGGAAATGACGTACAGGATGGTGCAAAACTGTGTATGCAGTTAAGCTTTGGATCTGCTACGGCCATCCAATTTAAATTGTCTATGAAGTATTGATCTGTTTTAATTAAATCATTTGTAATATTATTAATTGTATAGTTTTTTTTATAGGCCCTGTGGTTTGTATGATATTTGTGCCTCTCTTTATACTTCAATATCTCTCGTATGATTCTGAAACTTTCTTCTTTTTGTTAATTTTCGGAATGAAGTAAACTTTTGAATGTGTCCAGTTTAAAATTCTTTTGCTAATTACTACCATAATTTCTTGTTCTCACGAAAGAAATAGAGCATGACTTTATATTCATTTACCTTCACTTGTATCCCTTATGATGTTTCTTGTGCGATAAATTTCTTTCCAGATGTTCCCAACTCAGCAAAATGGTGGTCAAAATCAACAAACTATGGATGTGCAGAAGCACTGTATTCTTGTTGCTGCAAGCAATCCTTATCCCCTGCCAACGCCTGTATATAGACCAGCGGTGCCAAATTTGGAGCAACAGGACAATGTTGAACCACAGTCCGGGAGTTCTCAATCATATGCCGAGACAGTTGCTAAATCATTTGCTCAGGTTCACATCACATAATTTATTTTTTTCAAGTTGATGAAAATTTACTTTTCTTCCCCGTAGTGTAGCTAAGTTAACTAAACCATCTTTCTGTGCAGTGCTTCATATCTCTGTCAGTTATTTGTCCCAAACAGCTTCCAAAGCTAAAAGCAATTTACAATGCTGTAAGTACGGATGTCTATTCCAGCTCCCTCCTCCCTCACACGTGCACATAAAAGGGAGGCTTGTCCCTTGCAAGTTCTCGGATTCTACCATTAGATACATATTTCCTGTATCAAGCATTCAAAGTTTTCTTCTATTAATTTAGTAATGGTGAAGTCTGGAGTTTCTCTGGCATGCTGTCATCGCCAGTTCAATTTCTAACCTTTCAAATATTCTAGATTTAACCAACTTTGCTCGTTGTTTTATCCCACCATAGACAATCATCAATTCCTGAATGGCTCAAATCTTTGATAGTTTGCATTACCTAATTATTTTCAGTAATTTGAGATTTCATTGAGCAGAATTATAAGGACTTGTACATCAATTATCATGAATTGCAAATGTTGAGAAGGAATGATTTCTATAAAGTTTTCAGCCGCTTATCTCGTGGCACTATAATCAGCATTATTAATAAACATTAATGGTCTCATTTGTAAATATATTCAACTGACCGCTCCACTTGTTATTGAAGGGAAAGCGCAACCTGCGGGCAGCAGATCCACCTATTGATTATGTTAAAATCCCCTCGTATCTTGTTTTGATCTCTGAAAATTTTGTGGAAGCCCGTGCAGCTTTAAGTCGTCCTGGAATTACTAGTTTGTCTGCAAACCAGAGTCCTGTGAAAATGGACATATCTCCTGTTGTGCCTGTTACAGGACCACCTCCAACCACTACTCCATCAGGTCCCCTCTCACTAGCTTATCATTGTCTGATCCTGGTCAATTAGATGCATTTGCTTATGGAATGTATTTAGCTTATTGTTATATATGCCTTGGCGACTGCAAGTCTTCAGGATGCTAATTGGCTTTTAGATCTGGTATTTGAAATGTAATTTGAACCAGGTAGATTTAGATTCTTATGAAAGATAATGGATTATAGTTGAGTTTTATCTAAATAGGCAATCAAATCAGATTTAACCTGATGGTTAAAATCAGGACTCTTTTGGGTTTTGTTTGTCCTTTGATAGCCCTGTGTTTGACGTGACAGAATTTTTTGACGGCTTCTTTGGTTCTTTCATATTTCCTACTCATGTTGAGTTTAGAGATCTCTGGATATATAAAAAGTTAATATGACATTTGCAAGTAGTATTTGACACTTGAGTTTCTCTTTTGTGTATCCCAGCAAATGGACCTATCATTAACCGGCAGCCAGTTTCTGTTGCTAATGTGCCTCCTGCTACTGTGAAAGTTGTAAGAGTCATTTCTTTTTATTCTTAATTTCTATGGAGAATGCTCAGCTTTTTTTAATCGTATTCTTGCTACCTGAATCATGCTATACCATAATTTTGTTCAGGAACCAAATACTGTTACATCTATGACAAATGGATCTGCATATCCACCGCATATGCCATCTGTTGTTCGTGCAGCTTCACAGGGAGTCCCGAGCTTGCAGACTTCTTCACCACTTTCTTCTCAAGAGATGATCACAAATAATGAGAACACACAAGATCTTAAACCTCTAGTGAACGGTGTTTCACAGCCTTTGCGACCTGTGGGTCCTGCTAATGTTAGCATCCTGAATAATATTTCTCAGGCACGAGTGGCTACTTTAAATGGAGGGACTTCCATAGGACTTGCGTCTATGGGTCAAACCCCAATGGCTATGCATGTGTCTAATATGATATCCAGTGGAATGGGGTCGTCTGTGCCAGCTGCACAAAATGTATTTTCATCTGGTCAATCGGGTCTGACATCAATAAATGGGTCTTCAACTCTTACACAGGTTGCGCCAAACTCCGGTCTAAGCTCACTTAGTTCAGCAAATAACAATATTCCTGGAAGTACGAACATTCCCACTTCACAAGCAGTAGGAAATCTCCAAGGTGGTGTCAATGTGAGTCAATCAGTACCAGGGATGAGTCAAGGAAATCTTGCAGGAACACAAGTGGTACAAAGTGGAATTAGCATGAACCAGAATGTTATTAGCAATCTAAGCCAACCAGGTGTTTCTTCTGGGAATGGTACGATGATTCCCACTCCAGGAATGCCTCAACAAGTTCAAAATGGGATGCATTCACTTGGAGTGAGCAACAATGCAGCAGCTAACATGCCATTATCGCAGCATACAGCAGGTGCTTTGCAACAAGCACAATCCAAATACGTGAAATTTTGGGAGGTATGTTGAGAATCTGCCTGTGTGTTTTTACGTGATGGTCATGACAATATATCTTTTTTTTAAAAAGTTGATAAGCTGATTCTAAGTTCCAAGTATGCAAAATCTCTTTTTTTTTTTTTTAAAGTGTGTAAATCAAGATTTTGAATGTCTTGTTATCACAAGTCCCCACAATGTGAAGATTACTGCATAGGGATGTTCATGGGGCGGGGATGTCTCTGCCGTGGCACCGCCCCCCATTTGAATCCCCTTCCTGTGCAATTCTACATTAAATTTTGCGGGAATCAGTGTGAGGATTCCCCATGAGGAATTTGCAGGGTTCAGATTTTGTGGATACCAATTCCTTGTTTTATTTATTTTAATTTCAAAAAGAATAATAAGGGACATGTAAATTGGTGTGTGGGAGATTTGTCTGGAGCGTGTTCGTGTCCGACATGTCGACACAGACACTCGGCCTAAAATAGAGTGGTTATGCTTCATAGATGCATACACAAATGATAAAAAAATAATGTATAGAATATTTGTCCTAAATCATTAAATAGTAAAAACCTTGTTACCGTCATAATCACAAATGATAAAAAAATAACCATGTCACATGTATATACATGTTAGTAAATGCGTGGGTTTTGTTTTATTATGATTTTGGATGTAGAAGTGTGCTAGTAAGAATTTGAGGTTAAATATGAGTTACAACACAATCAAAAGTGTGAAATCATTAATTTTGTTGAACATTTGTCAAGGCTAAGAGTTCAATGTGGTTGTCCTTGGTTCTTCATGACTCATAGTATATTTTGAAGATATAATTGATGTTTTTGTATTAGGAATAAGGTCAGATTATAAAATGTAAATTATGTAGAACTTTTGTTTATTCCTAGGTTCCATATTAGATAGATTTCTTTTAGAGTTGTATGCCTTTTTACTTCTGATGATGTTCCACCATTTATTGCATCAATTTATTTTAAAAACTGATTATTTTGAATAGTTGCAAGATAGTATTCTTTGTCGGTAGAAATTAGAAGTTTAATTTGGTGGAATGAAAATTATCTCAAACATTGTTTGTTTATGGCAATGCAGGGAAATCTGTCTGGTCAGAGACAAGGCCAGCCTGTTTTTATTACAAGAATGGAAGTATGCTTCTGATCATCAGCTATGCAGTTTTAGTAAAAATGGATTACTATTTCTTAAAGTCATTTGCTTTACAATTTTAGTAAAAATGAATTTTATTTTCTTAGCATCTACATCAATGGTTTATATATTGAAAACTTTTATAGTGATCAGAAAGTGATCTTTCCTCTACCATGATGTCAAGTTGTTCATTGATGTGTTTAACTCATTAAGTTGTTTTTGTCAGGGTTACAGGAGTGCTTCAGCTTCTGATAAGTAAGTTGACTATGGTTCTGAGTTTACTTCTTTCGTACATTTGAAAATTTTGAGAATTATGTATGATTCCCTTTTAGTTTATAACTCATAAAATTTTGTAAAACTAGGAAATTTTCTTTATACCATACATGTTATCGGGTTGAAGGGGGTGTTAGAATTAACTTATTCGTATTGTCCAGTCATTTACTCAATAATTGGAAGTATTAGATTTAATTGGCCTCTTTTGTGGGTCCTGAAGAAGCTGACATGCATAATTCTTAACATAGCTTTTTTCTAGTTTTCAATCAGGAACTCTTAAATAGTTAGACATAGGTTAGATCATTTTTTGGTTGAAGATTTTTTAGCTGGCTTCAGTTCTGGAAAACGAACCTGAGAAATCAGTGTTGATATGGAATAATGAGCTTGAGAACAGAGTGAAGGCAATCGCAGTTTGGTTGGAATGTCCCCCTTCGGTAGATAATCAAAGAGGATTTGTGGATATAAGTGGTGTAAATGTTTTTGGGAACTTCAGGCAACCTGATAGATGCTCTGTTAACTGTCATTTAAAGCGAGGGGATTATGCTTCCTACAGGCTGAATTTGCCTTCAACAAGAAACAGAAACAGGCAGTTTCTATTATGTAAACATATATCCCAAAAGATACAGTAACTTGCTTTTGCTTCTATTGCCTACTTAATAGAGCCTGTTGCAGTTGCGGTGGTTGATTCATCCTTAAGTCATGTGGATATCAACCACCTATGTCATAGAGCCAATGACATGTGTAAGCATGAAAACAAAAGCTAGAGATTCTTTACCTGAGGATCCTGGTTATATTGTTCTCATCTGCAAAAACCTGTTACTGCAGAAATAGGTTCTAACGATGGAGTACAACATTTTCGATAGCATACAAACTAAGTGGTAGTGCCTACAAGGTCTCTTTCCCTGCTTGATTCGCAAGGATTTGTGTTGTGGGCATCTTCGACCATTACCTACTACACGATGTACTCACTGGGGATCAGAGGTTTATTTTTCATGAATGACTCATTAATCCTGGAGCAATGCTGCCTTTTCTAACGTAGCCACTTGGTCTGAAATATGCTGTACTATTCTTTAGTTGTTAATGATGTTTGATAGCCAGTTGCCGTTTTCTTCACTGGTAAGTATGGGTACGATGCCAGTATCCCCTTTGAATTCCTGTATCCATCATTGGTGGGCAATCTACATCAGAAACTTTAGATTCTTGTTACTTCGATTATGGTAAAGACTAAAGACGGGGCCCAAGAAATCTGTCAGCCATTTTTGAATTCTCATGAATTTCTTTGTTCACTAACGTCTGGGATTTTTTTGGCCATGCTAATAAAATCTCCCACGTTTAACATCATCTCATTCAAAGCGTAGAAATTTACGAACCATTTCTGCATATTTTTTACCTCCATCCCTCTTGAGATTTAGTTGTCTTCCCCTACTTTACACATTTAAATATGTGGATCAGTTCAATTTTTTTCGTTGTGGTGTAATCGTTTATCTATCTTCAATGTTCATAGGCTTGCAGCAAACTGGCCGCAGATAATGCAAATAGTTCGGCTTATCTCACAAGATCACATGAATAACAAGTAATTTGTTGCTCAGTGGGATAATAGTATTTTTCTTCTGTCATTTTAATTAAAACCAGCTCAAGTTTTGTTGTATTTGATTTTAGGCAATATGTTGGAAAAGCTGATTTTCTTGTTTTCCGAGCTATGAATCAACATGGGTTTCTTGGCCAGCTTCAAGAAAAGAAACTTGTAAGTTGTCTACATTTTTTTTTCTAACCATTGAATTGGTTGATGTGCTTTCTTTTAGTTAAAACGTTGGGATTCTTTGTTTCCGCCTCAATATAACTATATGTACATCATGGTTCAAATCTCCTTTGATTATTTATTTACTATTACTATTATTTTATGTCTAGTCAGACCCTATCATCGATTATCTGAGATTCTGTTGGACTGTGATAGGAATTTTTCCTAAAATGATTCTATATAACGGAAGTGAGATCCTTTGATAGATGAATTGCAGTCATGAGGCTTATTAACAGGCTGACTCAAGTAAATTGAAAATCAAAGGAAAGATAGTTGAGAATTTAGTTCAATAACTTTTTTGCATCTGTTTCATTTTTAATAAATGAACCTCCTTATCCAATTAAAAGATTTCGTACGTTGAATTGCAGTATTATTTATAAGTTTGTTGTACTCTTTATTTTTATGGGGTTATTAATTTTAAATTATAAGTTTTGTTGACGAACTTTAAAGGTTGTGTTCAATAAATCTTCGAAGTTCAAAAAACGTCCAATAAGTCGCTAAGGCTCCATTTGATAACCCTTTTATGTTTGAAAATTAAGTTTATACACTACTTCCACCTATGAGTTTCTTTGTTTTGTTATCTATTTTATCTTACCAAATTGGGAGAATAAATACTGGCATTTCAAGGATGCTTTTGTTGAACATGCCCATAAGAGAGCCATCTACCTGGAAAATCTTTGAGGGAAAAAGGAAGAGAGAAGTGAACTTTGAGATCATTCTCAAATTTCATCATCCAAAAGGAGATTCCTTTAAAGGCCAAGGTACCACGCGAGGGAGCTAGAGTTCCATGAGTTCGAAATGAGGAGGTATAGTGCATGACCAAAGCATAGATCTTCGGAAAAGATATAGGGAGGAGATCCGCTTATCCAAAGATCATCCCAAAAATTGGAATTAGCCTTTATCAAGTGCCTGCTTTCAAGAGAATTAACTCGCTCAGTTTCTAAACTAGTAATGACCTATACCAGTCCTACATTTATGTTATGCTAATTAAGTGTGCAACAGTGAGCTTTTCCTTAAAACATTTTGTGTATATATTGATATTTTACTAGCAAGAATGATTTATGGTTCTAGTTGTACATGCAAGCGTTGCTTTGTGCTTGCAACATTTTTGGGTCATTTGGATTACTAATCTGCATTCCATATGCGAACCTGCATCAAACCTTATTTTCTGAGTGGTTTCTGATGTTAAGCCTCTCCCTGGTCTGTTCAGTGTGCAGTCATCCAGCTACCATCCCAGACTTTACTGCTATCTGTTTCTGATAAAGCTTGCCGCTTGATAGGGATGCTTTTTCCTGGGGTAAGACGTTTTTGAGCTACAAAGATTAGTTTGTATTAGTACTAGTATCTTTTTTTTCTTTATCTTACCAACAAATAAATGGTGAGAATCCTTCATTTTGAGGTCAATACATTACCAACAAATCTCAGACTTCGGTTGAGAAGTATAATTCAATATTTGAATGCAACTTTGATGCCTACGTTTCTCTTTTGCAATCATCTACATTGAACTGATGTTTGATGCTTATCTATTTGTTCTGCAATCATATATTAAACCGAAACATTTGATTACTAGAATTCTTGTGTTGCAATTGTAGGATACAGCATATGATGGTGTGTATTATTAATTGCGAATTTCTCTGATTCTAAAAGTTCAATTAATCATCTTCAGAAATCTTTCTATGTGGAAGGTGTTTTGAACTATAGTTGTTGACATTCAATAAATGTTGCATGTAAACATAGTCACACATATTGAGGACAAGAATCACAAGAAGCACTCACAAATTAAGAATTCTCATTAATTTACACATCTATGGGAGGCTCTTTTTTTTTTTTAAACATCTTTTTTTGGGATAAGATAAAAACAAATGTTTCAAAACCATTCAGAATGGACAAAACCAATCACATAAAGGGGCCTAAGGATGAGAGATCCCTAAGACCAAAGAGAAGACAAACAAACTGCTTTAAATCTAAGTTGATGAGAAATGAGGGAGTATTACATATATATGATATATACATATATACATATATATGTATATATATTATGACGAGCACTCTCATTATCGATTGGCTAGTACTTTTATTTGTTTGTTGTAACGTTCAATTTTGTGGCCAATTGAAAGTAAAAACAATATTTTTTTGAAGAGTTTCAAGGCTCTGTTTCTTTGAAGGCTTTCTAAATCAGTTTCCTTGAAGTCTTAATTGCAGATGGTTCTGTGCCATATCTTAGTTATTCAGCAAGCTTGTTTAAATACTTTATTTTTATGATATTCTTCAATGTGCTAAAAGTGTGTTCGATCATGCCCTAATATGTCTGCAAAATCATGATAAAAATGATCAATTCAACGAATCATCAATCTTTTTTTCCTAGCATACAGATGGTGCCATGGACTGCGTCTGATGTATACATTCTTTTAAAAAACGTCATTGTTTTATCGATATTATCCACGAGCACATAGTTGAATCTTGATGCTACTGAAATTATTGAGTTTAATTGTTTATACTAGATGTTATTTTTATGTAACGTTCAACGTACATGTGAATACACAATGGCACGTGGCACGTGGCACGTGTGGCACGTCGAACCACAAACGTGGCAGTCGTGTGTAGTATTCTATATACAGAAAAACCTTTTTTGTTTATAATTCTGTATTTGAATTTAGGTCCATGCTCATAAATTTTATTTAGTTAGTTGCTTTACTTATTCAAAGCATTTAATTTGAATTTCTTGTAACTGTAAACAAAAAACGTCTCTAGCTCTTTATCATTAAATTAATTTATTTGCTTTCCCCATTTGGTATCTTCTTTAACTTTGTCTGTCGCTTTCTGACATTCGAGGACCCTCTCTTCTTGTCCAATAGTCTATAATTGTGATTGTTTTTGTTGCTTTTTCATTTTTATCTCTTAACTTGTATGAATATGCTCGAGTGTGCCCATTTGACAAAAAATAATCAAGCCTTCTTTTTGATCTAGGTTGCCATATTGTTGTTGTTTCCAATTCTGTCAAGTGCTATTAATAATGGATTGCTGGTTGGTATTTCATAGTTGTGCTACTTTCTGAATCAGGATATGGTTGTGTTTAAGCCACAAATATCCAGTCAACAGCAACAACAACAACAGCAAATCCAACAGCAACAACAGCAGCAAATGCAACAGCAACAACAGCAGCAAATGCAACAGCAACAGATGCAACAACAGTTACAGCAACAACATCAGCTTTCTCAGTTGCAACAACATCAACAACTTCCTCAGATGCAGCAACAGCAGCAGCAGATTCCTCAGATGCAACAACAGCAGCAGCAGCAGCAGCAGATGCAACAACAACAGCAGCAGCAGATGCAACAACAGCAGCAGCAGCTTCCTCAGATGCAACAACAGCAGCAACTTCCTCAAATACAGCAGCAGCAGCAGCAGCAGCAGCAGCAGCAACTTCCTCAAATACAGCAGCAGCAGCAGCAACAGCAGCAGCCCCAACAACCACAAATGTCACAGCTTCAAACCCAGCAGCAGATTCCCCAAATGCAACAACAGCAGCAGCAACAGCAGCAACAAATGGTCGGGGGTGGAATCAGTCAATCGTATGTCCAAGGTCCTGGGCGATCTCAGTTAGTTTCACAGGGTCAGGTCGCTTCCCAGGGTCAATCCAACATGCCTGGTGGAAGCTTCATGGGTTGATTGCACCATTCTGGTTTACTTTCAAGTCAGCATGGTAACACTTATTATTATTTGTGGGAATCGTGATAACGCACGATTTTTAACCGATATAGTTTCCTCGCCATTGCATTATAGTGAATTTGTGTATATATGCCACGATATTTGTATTGACTATAATGTCACGTCCATTAGATTTGGAAGAAATGTGAAGCTTTTCCTTTGAAGAGGAAGAAATTGAGTTGCTTCCCCTATGAACATAAACGAGGATAGTACTGAAATGGTCCATTTAGAATCTGTGTTTCTTTGAAGGATATGATTGAATTCATTCTACCATTTCTTCAAGCCTATAAAGGTATGTATGAAATGGATTCTTATGATTTGCAGGAGATTTTAGAATTTGTGGGTTTTATATACATCTTTTTTAGAATCACATTTGAGGTAATTTTCATTGGATGCGAATTATATGTGATCTTATGGCAACATTTTTTTTGGAATAAATAATGATTAATATCATAATGTTACTCATTCAGGTACTTGTTATTAATGATATATATGTAAAAACGCAAGGCCAAGACTCGTACTTGTTTAGCTAAAGAGGAAAAAATTTATTGTAACGGTCCATGCTTGGATTTAGATTCAACACTTGATGGCCCCAACATTCTCCTACATCTCTTATAACATATCACGTTACCTACTCTTCGCTTCTTAAGAGTGGAGTCTATCCTCACAGACCGACTCGAGTACTTCTAACATGATTTATCTTTACTCACATGCATCCCTAGAAAAATTCTTCGGAGTTCACCCAACATAAAATTGTTCAAAGAAAATGGTATACCTTGTTGGTATAAATAGTAACTTTCATTTCCTTTAAATCTTTCTTAGTCGTCCTATACTCACGGCTCATTCATGTACCCTTCATTTCATTTACTCGAGTGTCATATTCTTTCCTACTCCCTTCTCCACACCAAATCAAACAAAAATTCTCTGCCTCGTTAAGGGTAGGTCCCTGCGAAACTTCAATCTCGTAAGTTAAATGGAACCTTTTTAAGTCATGTCTCGAGCCCTTCTCGAAATCAATAAAAAAAAAGGAATTTAGATGATTACCCCATTCAACTTTAGAAAAATAGCCACCATCTTCTTACTTTAATCATAGTTGCTTTCACTAATGGCTCCCCACTTTTTCAATTCCAATTATTGTTAAACCTTCGTTTTCATCATTTTCTCCTTATTACCATCCAACTCAAAACTTTTCTTCTTTTTTACATCACTCCAAAATCCCATTTTTCTTTTTTATTTTTTTTAAAAATAAATAATTAATTCTTTATTTAACCTAATTAGCCTAAAAAAGAAAATATTTTTTAAACATATTTGCACTCTTTCTCTTGCTTCAGTAATTAAAAAAAAAAAAAAAAAAAAAAAAAAAAANGTGGAATTAATTTAAATTTAATCTAATTATTTAATTATTTAATAATCTCCATTCCACCCAACAATTGAGTACTCACCCACTCTTTATATTTGGTTCAATCGTTTTGGGGCACATCAAATTCAAACCTTTCACCTTCTCTTCGTTCTTGGGTTCCTTCTCATCAACATGGTTCCTTCTTCTCAAGCTCCCAAGGTGAGCCTGCCCCAACCATGGCTATGGCGATCGCGATCGCTATGCCTTTCTCGACCCTTTTGTTTGTGTAGCTTTGTTATAACCTCTCTTTTATCTGTATAGGAGGTTCCCGACAGTGACAAAAAATGGAAGGCGGAGGCCCCAACACGACAAGCCAAATGGTGGTACTCCACCTTCCACACCGTCACCGCCATGATCGGTGCTGGCGTTCTTAGCCTGCCTTATGCCATGGCTTATTTGGGATGGTAATGTTAAATCACCACTAAACTCAAAAGTTTGAGTTAATTCATGTCAATTTATATTCTTAATTGAAGTGGACTGGACTATCGTATGAGCCATGCAAGAGATTGAATTGACGTTGAGCTATAATATCGTGTTATCATCAGTTTATAGAACCCGTGTTAAATTATGATTATTTGACGTAAATATTCACCTCACCACTTTTTTTTCTCTATTGTTTCGCGATCAGGGGACCTGGAACGATGGCTTTGTTTATGTCATGGTGCATGACTCTAAACACGATGTGGCAAATGGTACAACTTCATGAGTGTGTCCCCGGGACTCGTTTTGATCGATATATCGACCTGGGTCGATATGCTTTCGGCGAAAAACTTGGCCCTTGGATTGTTCTACCACAACAACTCATCGTGCAAGTCGGCTGCGACATAGTATACATCGTAACAGGCAAGCCCATTATAACATCAACATAAACAAAAGTACCTCGATTTCATAAAAATATCAACGTGGTAACTAACGTTCGGGTTCGGGTTCGGGTTCGGGTTCCAGGAGGGAAGTGCATGAAGAAGTTCATGGAGATGGCTTGTGTCAACTGTGCTCAAGTCAAACAATCCTATTGGATTTTGATATTTGGTTCAATTCATTTCTTCCTTTCTCAACTTCCAAATTTCAATTCCGTTGCTGGCGTTTCTCTAGCAGCTGCCATCATGTCCCTCAGGTAATTAATTAATTAATTAATTAATTATTTATTTATTTATTTATTTATAATCAAAATTAAAAATTAATAAATAAATAAATAAATAAAAGCTTACTTTATTTATAGAATATGTTCTATATTTCTATATTTATAAATCTTTTCAATAATATATAATTTTTATATTAAAAAAAGATTTTTTTCCAAATTATTCTTAAATCTCTTGCTTTATTCTTTCTTTCAAACATGATGTTTTAGGGACCAAAAAGCAAAAAAGTTAAAATTTCTTATTCCCTTGAATAAATATAACATAATCAAGGGACCAAAAAGCAAAAAAATAACTTTCCGTCCCAAAAAAATAAAATTTTTTAATAATTAGACAATTTAAGCCTAGCTCAACTCATTAAATACTAATTATTTTAAATTAAAAAATTAAAATTTTAAATTTTATATAAAAAAGGAATAAGATGGAAGGCCATTTTCGAACCTAAATTAAAGTTTGTATCTTTAAATTTGATAAGCTCGTTAAAAGATTAGGTTAAATTTTTATGGTTAGAATATTTGATATATTAATAAAATATACCCTAAAAGTGATGCATTTTATGGTCTTATCTTTAAGACCTGACGTTTTGACTCGTTTTAGGACTTCGAGAAACTCGTGAATATTTTTTTATTTAAAAAAGTTGACTGTAAAATATTTTTTAAATTACGATTCGATTCCTTGATGTAAACATTCTTAGTAAAAATATTTTGGTTAAATTACAAATTTAATCCCGATAATTTAGAGAGAGTTAAAATTTAGTCAATGGGACGTGTTCTTTGGTTGTAGCTACTCGACCATTGCGTGGGTGGGGAGCCTAAGCCGAGGGCGAATCGAGAACGTGAGCTATGCGTACAAGACAACGAGCATGGAAGATTCAATGTTTAGAGTGTTCAACGCCTTGGGGCAAATCTCCTTCGCATTTGCAGGACACGCCGTCGCTCTCGAGATTCAGGCCACCATACCGTCAACACCGGAGAAGCCCTCGAGAGTTCCAATGTGGAAAGGCGTCGTCGGAGCGTATTTTATCAACGCCATTTGCTATTTTCCGGTGGCTTTGATCGGATATTGGGCATTTGGACAAGATGTTGAAGACAATGTTCTTTTGAATCTTAAACGACCAGCTTGGCTCATTGCCTCTGCTAACCTTATGGTTGTCATCCATGTCATCGGCAGCTACCAGGTGATGTCAAATCACTTAATTAACTTTAATCATGTAATTAATTGTTAATTAATTTAGGTTTAATCATGATGTTTATGATTAATCTTGTTTAGGTTTATGCCATGCCTGTGTTTGACATGTTGGAGAGGATGATGAGAAAGAGATTGAATTTCCCTGATGGATTTTGCCTCAAGTTTATCACTCGAACCGCTTATGTCGGTAAGTTACTCATTAATGGTGTTCATATGACTCGATAACTCGATCAATTCGAACTATTCAATCTAAATATAAAAATTGAGTTAGGTTAGATTTTTTCCGTTTAGGTTGAGTTGACTTTTTTACCAAACTGAAAATTTTGATTTGGTTCGTGGGTTGACATTTTTTGATCAGGTCAACTCGACCGAGCAAAAATAGGGTTACAATCCAACCCAGCCATACCGTACTTTTAATGTTGGTAAGATGTTTGGGTTGTGATTCGTAAATGTTTGATATTTTAATTTTATAAAATATTAGTTATTAATGTAACATGAATAAATAGAATTTTTTAATAATAAAAAAAATAACTCAATCTATTCAGATTGCTCGAGTCACCAACTCAACCACCCCAAAATTTAGGGTTAGTCCGAAAGATTTTCCCAACCTAACACAAAACTAGAGAGTTGGGTTGGGTTGTGAACTCTATTTGGATTGACCGAGTCACCAACCGAACCACCCCAAAATTTAGGGTTAGTCCGAAAGATTTTCCCAATCTAACACGAAAATAGAGGGTTGGATTGAGTTCGGTTGTAAACTCTATTCGGATTGCTCGAGTCACCAACCCAGCCACCCAAAATTTAGCGTTAGTCCAAAAGATTTTCCCAACCTAATACGAAAATAGAGGGTTGGGTCGGGTTGGGCTGTGAACTCTATTCGAATTGCTCGAATCACTAACCCAACCATACTGGAATTTCGAGTTAGTCCAAAAAAAATTCCTAACCTAACACAAAAATAGAGAATTGGGTTGGGTCGAGTTATGAACTCCATTCGGGTTGCTCAAGTCACTAACCCAACCAGCCCGAAATTTCAGGTTAGTTTAAAAAACTTTTTCAACTCATCTAAACCCGTGTACACCCTTAGTGATTATGCACTATTGTTTCTCATAACCCGTCTTCTATTTATGTCATTACAAATCAAAGGTTTCGATCAACGAGACGAAGATGGATACCACCAACTTCAAATCCTTATCGGACCCACCACTCAAATTCATTAAATTTGACCAAAGTTTAGTCTCTTAATAATCTACATTAATTAACATAATGTCATGATTTTTTGTTACAGCGTTCACAATATTTGTGGGTGTGACATTCCCATTCTTCGGCGACCTGCTCGGCTTCTTCGGTGGCTTTGGTTTTGCTCCCACATCATACTTCGTAATATTTCTCTCTTTATTAGGCTATTTCAAATAATTATTGCTAATTATGATTAAGCATTGCTAATCTTAATTTGGATGCTAATTAATCAAATTGCAGCTTCCAAGCGTAATGTGGCTAGTGATCAAGAAGCCAAAACGATATAGTTTCAACTGGTTCATCAACTGGGTATACATTGATCATATGTTTATTAATCATAATTAATTAGTAATTAATTATTAATTAATTAATTAATTATGTTGGTGGTTGTTACAGGTAAGCATATTTGTCGGAGTGTTCATAATGTTGGCATCCACTGTCGGGGGGCTGCGCAATATTATAGCTGATGCTTCCACTTACACTTTCTATACCTAATATATATATATATATATATATATATATATATATATATATATCTTTATCTAAGTTCTTGACGTTGACTTTTGTAGCTTTTTTGACTTAATTTTGTTAATGAATGCAATGTTACTTTTTGTACTTAATTTCATATTGTTTGTTTGTTTTTTTTAATTAATTTCTAGTTGGGTGTTCGGATCGCAAAAATTTGATCGACCCAACTGATAAGTATGGTTTAAGTTGGGTTATGAACTTACTTGAATTGGGTTGGGTTTAAATAAATGAACGTTTTTATCATGTGTTTTTATATTGAGTTTATTTGAACCAACTTGAGGTTATTGTGAGATCCCATATCGGTTGGACATACGAACAAAACATTCATTATAAGAGTATGGAAACCTCTCCTTAGTGTCACGGTTATGCTTGTCCAGGGTGTGTTGCTCATGGCTGTATGCCCATGACAAGCTGAACCCTTTATGTCTTTCTATGTTGTAATGTTTTTCTTTTGTATTTTTATGGAGTATGACGTTTTGGAAAAATCATGTCTAGGCCTGACAGACATGAAATGTCTCAAAATGTACTATAGGGGAATATGACTAGTTGTCAACTTCTCCGTACCTGATAGTTATATGCAGTAAGCCGTTGTTGTTGCCTTTTGCTTACTTTCCCATATAACACTAATTTCAATTTCTCAAATCTTGCTTTCAAAACTCTCTTTCGGAATCTCTCTACCCCTGCTTTCTAAAACTTTCTTCTTGAATTGGAGCCAGAGGCTCGAGTATACGTTACTTGGTCGTAGCGACACAAAAACGAATAGGCTTAACCCACTTGTTGCTGAGAAGTAAGTGCCGCACAATCGCAAGTCCGCTGCCATCAAAGTGCGATTGTGACACTTAGCAGACACATTTTAAAACCGTGAGACTGACAATGATACGTAACAACCAAAACAGACCATATCTACTAACAGTGAGCTTGAGCTGTTACAAATGGTATCAGAATCATACACTAGTCAGTATGTTAGTGAGGACGTTGAGCCCCACAAGGATGGATTGTGAGATCCCGAAGTAAAAGAAATTCATCGAGAAATCATGTTTTTTTTGGGGGTCCTAAAATGTGGCAAAGACTTTAAAATTAAATTCAACAATTTTGTAATAATAAAATTTGGAAAAAGTGAGGCACAAAAAAATAAAGATTATAAGAGAAGTTTATAAGATTATAAGAGAAGTTTATAAGTGGGTACTCATTATGTCACGTTTATGTATAATCAATCTTAATTAGTGGGGTGTAATCAATTAATTGGAATATTTTATAAGTGGATTATTTAGTGCTAATTTTCCTATTAATAATAAACCCATAATCCACATTTTTATTTAATTATTAATTTATTATATTTAACTTTTTTTAAAAAAAAATTTATATTACTTTCGTTAATATGTAATTACAAGTTATTTTTCATTAAATAATAATATTATTATTATTTTAACCCTCACACGAACTTCATTCCAAATTGACCAGCGGCCCAAAGGCCCATAAGAAGTTGGGCCTCTAGCCTTGCTAGCACAACAGTTCGGAGGCCCAGTTGTTGACTTTCGATTATCAAACGACGTCGTTTCTAGAATCTCCTTTTCGTCTTCCTCCTCCCTCGGCTTTTCGCAGTTCCTCCTCTGAAAACGAATCAGTCCACTTCCATTTTTCCTATTTTCTCCTTTGAATTTTGTAATCTTTTGAAGAAATTAGAAGAATTATTCCTCATCGGAACCGATTTCCGCTTCAGATTGACAGGAAAAGAAGCCATGGAGATTGCGATTTGCGGCAAATTAGCTCTCTCACCCAACCATGTCTTCAACCCCAAACCAGGTACAAGGTTTAATTCACTCTTTTTCTTCATTACTCATTATTAAATCTTCTTTGATTCTACTTATTTTCATCCGCCATTGCTGATTCCTCGAGAAATCGTACATCGTCCTTCTAATCTATCTTATTTTCCGAGTGAGTTTGACTTCAATTCTGGGTTTTAATCTTTTAATCCCAACTAAACTTGGTTTATGAACAAGTTTGTTTGCTTTTACTAAGATATTTGATGATCTCAATTGATCTATGGAGTTTCGATTCTTGTGCCATGGTGCCAAGCTTATCTGTTTGCATTGAGCTGATTGGAATATTTGATTGCGAAGGGCCAGCAACTGTAAGGAATGTACCATAAGACCAAAAAGTGCAATATTTTTTTGTGGAAAAGGATTTTCTGTGTATGCTGATATCTTGAATGGATTATATTCCATTGTTCAAGAATCTTCTGTTCTGTGGCATCTTCCTTATCGGATTTTCTGTGTATGCTGATATCTTGAATGGATTATATTCCATTGTTCAAGAATCTTCTGTTCTGTGGCATCTTCCTTATGCTAGATTTATAAAAGAAATTCCTATTTCTATCCTAGTGTGATCTGTAAGCTGCCTAGCATATAGTATCCCTCTTTACTTTCCCATCTTGTGGCTATTCTTCTATTATTCTTTTCCTTTGTACTTTGCTTCGTATGCTTTTTTTTGTTTTGTTCCATATTCTCTTTTGCATATGGCTTAGTTGTCAATCACGTTGGAAGCTGCTTCGTTTCTTGCTATAGATGAACTAATTACTTTCTATTCTTTGGAAGATTTAAGATTACTTTTATTACTTTATGTGAGATCCTACATCGGTATTGGTTGAGGAGGAAAACAAAACATTCTTTGTAAGGGTGTTGAAACCTCTTCCTAGCAAACGCGTTTTAAAACCTTGAGGGGAAATCCAGAAGAACAATATCTGCTAGCGGTGGGCTTGGACAGTTACAAATGGTATCAGAGCCAAACATTAGGCTCCTCGTCAAAGGGGGATAGGCACGAGACAGTGTGCCAATAAGGATGCTGGGCCCCGAAGGGAGGTGGATTGGGGGGTCCCACATCAATTGGAGAAGGGGACGAGTGACAGCAAGGACGTTGGCCCCAAAAGGGGGTGGATTGGGGGGTCCCACATCGATTGGAGAAGGGGACGAGTGCTAGGACGTTAGCCCCAAAAGGGGGTGGATTGTGAGATCCCACGTCGGTTGGGGAGGAGAACGAAGCATTTTTTTATATGGGTGTGGAAACCTCTCCCTAGCATATGTGTTTTAAAAACCTTGAGGGGAAGTTCGGTAGGGAAAGCCCATAAATGACAATATCTGATAGTGGTGGGCTTAGGCTGTTACACTTTATTTGCTCGGAGATATTTCTATGATTTGATTCTTCTCCTTTTACAACTTTATCATAATTTTCAAAGTGCAGCACTATGACTAGATTAGCAATGGATAATATTAGCTTCTTATAAAAGTTTCATTTCAGGGGACAGAAGTTCTGTCTGTAAAGGGCTATGCTCAACCCTTTGTGCATCCGTTGTTAAATCAGCAACAACAGCAGGAAGAGGAGGAGGAGGGTTGTTGGAGAGGCCTGTTATTGAGAAAGCCACTCCTGGAAGAGAATCTGAGTTTGATTTGAGGTACTAAACATTAGACCCTATGGTTATGTATTATGTATTGAAAAAGATTACTATATACTGATCTAGAAAAGGGGACAAGGAAAGAATAAAGTATACCAGTTAAAGCCCTTAAAGAGATCAACAGATTCTGGTGTAGGGTCGTCCGAAGACTAACGGTTAGATGGTTTTTCGCTAATCTTTACAATTCGAATTCTAAATCAAGACTACTACTCTTTAGCAATGTGTCTCCTTACATGTATGAATCTCTTTGTATCGCCAATGCAATGGTGGGTATGATTTTAGAGACATGGTCATCTTATTAGCCATGTGCCATGTTGAACTTTATGTGGGAAAACCGAAAAAAACAAAGTTAGAGGTTGAAACCATTGAACTTGCTTATGTTCCCAAGGTTGAAACCACTGAACTTGCTTATGTTCCCAAGGTTGAACCCACTGAACTTGCTTATGTTCCCGAGGTTGAAACTACTGAACTTGCTTATGCTCCTGAAAGTCAGAGGTTGAAACTACTAAACTTGCTTATGCTCCCGAAAGTCAGAGGTTGAAACTACTGAATTTGCTTATGCTCCCGAAAGTTAGGGGTTGAAACCACTGAACTTACTTATGTTCCCGAAAGTCAGAGGTTAAAACCACTGAAGTTGCTTATGCTCCCGAGTGCATCCTTTTATATATATACATATATATGAAACAAAGCATTCATTTTTGGAGTTGGTCTTGTTCTTGTACCTTTACCTGACTGTCGTTAACTAAATACATTGAGCTTTGTATTCTGAAGGCTAAATGAATGGCATTAGAAGTATTGCAGTTGAAGTAAAGGAGAAAAAACGAGTGGTATGAGCCTGAACTGCAATGATCGAAAATCGCTGGTTTTTTCTTGTTTTTGACTGTTAAAACGGAACCGAGCGGGCTAAGTTCATGCAACTTAGGCAGACATCTGGTTATAAGTTGATGTTTAATCTAGTTTTGAATGTTACATTGCACAACTGCATTGGTTTCATTGCTCTCTGTTGGATTGTTCAGGAGATCAAGGAAAACGACGCCACCATACCGTGTGATTCTGCATAACGACGACTTCAACAGACGAGAATACGTGGTTCAAGTCCTGATGAAAGTGATTCCTGGAATGACACTGGACAATGCTGTTAACATCATGCAAGAAGCACACTGCAATGGCTTGTCACTGGTGATCATTTGTGCGCAGGCCGATGCTGAAGAACACTGCACGCAGCTCAGAGGCAATGGGCTGTTGAGTTCAATTGAACCAGCGAGTGGCGGGTGCTGCTGAACTTCTTCATCCACTGGGTTATACGTTTATGGTGTATGTAAGTTAGTCTTCATAACCAAAGGCATGGAGATAGGTAGGAAACTGGTATAATATAAGTATTGGACAACTCTTACTATATTTTCTTTGTTTTTGGAGTAAAAAAAAACTTTTTATTTTTTATTTTTTTTTATGTTCGACATGAGAGGTGAATTTACATTTTCATTATATTATAGTAAAATCGATGAAAAATGTCGATAAAATATCACTAATCCTACATTAATATTAATAATAAAGAATTTAAATTTATATTAAAGTGGTTAAATTTATATTATTGAAGATCTGGTACCAATGAAAATATTAATATTAATATTTTTGTTATATCTATAATTTTTTTTTTATCTAATTAATTTATAACTTGGTCGTACTCGACGAATGAGAGCAAAGAAGGTAAAAGCAATTAACATTTTAATTGTCACATTATATAAATAATCATCTTAATCCAAAGTATGAAACCATATAATAAAATTGTAATTCTATTCGCGGCTTTCAAAACTCTCATTTTCTTACTAATTGATGACATTCGCGGCTTCTCTTCTTCTCTCTTCAGTATAAATACTACTGCCGCACCCTATTCCTTTGCTTATCCTTTCTTACTTCAATGTCCATGGCGAAGATTTGGTTATTCCTTCTTGTTGCTGTTTTCGCCTCTGTTTCCGGCGGTCTCTCCCGGAGTTTGCCTCACAGGACTAAGACCTCGGTGCTTGATGTGGCGGCTTCGATTCAGAGGACTACGGAGATTTTTGCATTTGAGGTTAAGTCTCCGGTTGAAGAAGAGAAGTCCGTATCGGATTCGTCTTCTTTGGCTCTGCAGTTGAACTCGAGGATTTCGATTGTGAAAACCTCGCATAGTGACTACAAATCGCTTACATTATCCAGACTGAGACGCGACTCTGCTCGTGTTAGATCTTTGACTGCTAGGATAGATCTAGTCATTCGAGGTACTACTGGAGCGGATCTTCAAACTTTCGGGAATGGTGGTGGTTCGCGGTTTAGGGCTGAGGATTTCGAGAGTCCGATTGTGTCAGGCGCCAGTCAGGGGAGTGGTGAGTATTTTTCTCGAGTTGGAATTGGTAGGCCGCCGAGTCCGGTTTATATGGTGCTTGATACTGGCAGTGATGTAAGTTGGGTTCAATGTGCGCCTTGTGCCGATTGTTACGAGCAAACTGATCCGATTTTTGAGCCGACTTCGTCTACTTCTTTTGCATCTCTGTCCTGCGAAACAGAGCAATGTAAATCGATCGATGTTTCGGAGTGCCGGAATGGTACTTGCCTTTACGAGGTCTCTTACGGCGACGGCTCTTCCACTGTTGGCGATTTTGTTACTGAAACTGTCACTCTTGGCTCGACTTCTCTCAGTAACATTGCCCTAGGTTGCGGCCATAACAATGAAGGTTTGTTCGTCGGCGCCGCTGGCTTGCTCGGACTCGGCGGCGGCTCGCTTTCGTTTCCTTCTCAACTTAATGCCTCGTCGTTCTCATACTGTCTCGTGGACCGTGACTCAGATTCGGCCTCGACTCTCGATTTCAACTCACCGATTCCTCCCGATGCGGTAATCGCGCCGCTACACCGGAACCCTAATTTGGACACGTTCTTCTACCTCGGCGTGACGGGACTAAGCGTCGGAGGTGAGATTCTTCCGATTCCCGAGACGTCGTTCCAAATGAGCCAAGACGGAAACGGCGGGATTATCATCGACTCCGGCACCGCCGTGACGCGGTTGCAGACCACCGTTTACAACTTGCTGCGCGACGCCTTCGTGAAGAGCACGCCCTATTTGCAGTCCGCACGTGGCGTGGCATTGTTCGATACTTGTTACGACTTGTCGTCGAAGTCGAGAGTCGAAGTGCCGACGGTGTCGTTTCACTTCGCCAACGGGAAGGAACTGCCGTTGCCGGCCAAGAATTACCTGATACCGGTTGATTCTGAAGGAACGTTTTGTTTCGCCTTCGCGCCTACGGATTCGGCGTTGTCAATCCTCGGGAACGCACAGCAGCAAGGGACACGTGTCAGTTTTGACCTCACTAATTCGTTTGTTGGGTTCTCGCCCAACAAATGCTGATTAGTATATAATTCTATTTTCTTTTATTAATGAAATTTTCGCCTTAACAATTTTCTTAATCCCTTTTTTTATTAAGCGCTAATCGTTGATTTACGGAAAGTGGACTTTCTATAGATTATAAAATATGGACCACTGGGCAACGGTAAGTGGCAAGATTCGTAAATTCTTAGATAGCGTGGGGTATTAATGGAAAGAAACTGAGATGGCCCAGGATATAACCGTTGCGAATTATTACTCCCACAAACTGCCTCAACTTTTGTATTTTTTTTTTCTTTCTATTTTAGGCTTTGGTTATTATAAAATAAGTTCTCTTTTTTAATATTTAATTGGTAGAAGCCCTTAGAAAATAGTATTTTTTTATATTTTATAATTTAGCTTAAAATAATTTAAATGTGGATTTTTTGTGGACTAATGAGAATTTATTTAAATCTTGAAAATATATTTGTTAAAGGTCGACTTTATTAGTGGGTCTTGCAGTCAAGCTTCATTCTCTGTTTGCACTCGAGCGTCAATCTTCGTCTAACTCGAGTAAACCTTTGCATGCCTCCGTTATCTTTTGGAAGGCTACTCTCTATAGAAACTGTCTACTTAAGAATGTTTCTTGTGACAGAAAGTTAGAATTCTAGCTCTTCGAGAGTGGTATCTCACCCAAAGTTTGGAAGTAAGTTTGGAAGTAAGGTAAGAACATATGAATAAAAATTATATATTTTTTTTATGGTTAAATCATATTTAAGATAAAAAAAATGAATGTGTTTATAGCTCAAAAAAAATATTTAAATTTAGTTTAGAATTATGATGATTCTTTTTAAAAAATTTGTGGGTCATTACTATTATAATAATTATCTCTTCTTTGTGATTCCTAGCTATTTCTCTAGTCCATTTATTACTTATTCCATCTTATAGACTTTTAATCTTCTATACATAATTTTGTTTTTTAAAATTTGGTAATGGAAGGTTAGATTTTATTATCGCCCCTAATCATTTATATGAATACACAGATTCAAAGAATATGAGTTGAACGCATGATTGATTGTCCATTAGTGGAGGTGTCCGGAGTGATTCTGTCCAAACTTCTGATACTTGTTTTCTGTAAAGAAAGCCCTAAAAGGCAACTGCTTCATCCCTTCCCCCTGTCGTTTTCTTTACCCACTTTTCACGTTCTTCTCAACCTCATTATGTTTCAGTTTAAAATCCTCCATTTCTCAAACCCATTTCAAAACAATGCTCCTTAGTTGTTAATCCGTTCGCTATGGGCGACTCCGGCAGCGTCTCCTCTTCTTCATTGGATTCCGCCTCCGTTGCCACCGCCGATCAGGTCCAGGTAAATTCAACTAATCTGCTTTGTTCTGTTCAATTTCATGTTCTTACTGCCTTTTTCCTCACTGGGTTTCGTTTACTTTACTGATAACTGATCAGAATGCAGCTCGGGGTCGAGGCCAAGCGTTGTCGAGTGAATCGTCACGTTCTTGGCGGGATATTTTCTGGTCCATTGTGTTTATAATTCACTTGATCATTGTGGGATTTGTGCTCGTGATTCTGGGGCTTAATAGGTTCAAGAAGAGCAATAGGTTACAAATCGATAAGTTCA
This sequence comes from Cucurbita pepo subsp. pepo, assembly GCF_002806865.2. Taxonomy (NCBI): domain Eukaryota; kingdom Viridiplantae; phylum Streptophyta; class Magnoliopsida; order Cucurbitales; family Cucurbitaceae; genus Cucurbita; species Cucurbita pepo. The sequence continues at coordinate 1,677,137 of NC_036646.1, forward strand.
CCAATACAATTATGGAGAATCGGGTTGGATTGACAGAGGATTACTGGCCGCTTTTTGCTTTGGCAGGTGGAGTTGGAACCTTACTTGGCTGGACTTGGTTGTTCTTGCTTGGTTCTTTTGCAAATCATGTAATGAAAATTTCTGTGCATATTTTGACTACTTATCTTGCTGTGATAAGTGTATTGTGCTTCTGGGGCCAGCTTTTTTTCTGGGGTGTAGCGTTTGCAATCGGTGCAGGGCTGCAGTTCCTGTATGTTATATCAGTTATAGACAGGTACGAGCTTGAACCATGAAGATTTTTGTTCTTCTTGAGCTTGATTGAGCTTGATTTATTGTCGTGTTTATGAAATTCTCCTGCTTTTGGTTAGGAATAACGACTCTCTACAATAGTATGATATTGTCCGCTTTGAGCATAAGTTCTCATGGCTTTGCTTTGGGCTTTACCGAGAGTATTCCTCACTTATAAACCCATGATCTTCTACTAGATTAGTCAAGGTGGGAGTCCCTCCCAACATTCCTCAACAATACTCCCCAACAAAGTGTACCATAGAATCTCCCTTGAGGTTTATAGAACCCTCGAACAGCCTCTCCTTAATCAAGGTTCAACACCTTCTCTAGAGTCCTACATCGGCTAATTAAGGAGTTGATTATGAGTTTATAAGTAAGGAATACATCTCAATTGGTATGAGGCCTTTTGGGGAAACCAAAAGTAAAGTCATGAGAGCTTATGCTCAAAGTGGACAATATCATACCATTGTGGAGGTATGTGATTCCTAACATGGTATCAGAGTCATACCCTTAGCTTAGCCATGTCAATAGAATCCTCAAATGTCGAATAAAGAAGTTGTGAGCCTCAAAGGTGTAGTCAAAAGTGACTCAAGTGTCAAACAAAGGGTTTACTTTGTTCGAGGGCTCCAGAGAAAGAGTCGAGCCTTGATTATGGGAAAGTTGTTCGAGAACTCCATAGGCTTCAGGGGAGGCTCTATGGTGTGCTTTGTTCGAGGGGAGGATTGTTGGGAGAGGAGTCCTACATCGACTAATTAAGGAGTTGATTGTGAGTTTATAAGTAAGGAATGCATCTCCATTGGTATGAGGCCTTTAGGGGAAACCAAAAGTAAAGCCATGAGAGCTTATGCTCAAAGTGGACAATATCATACCATTGTGGAGATCTGTGATTCCTAACACTTTCCCCTCTTAACTCACCTTTATGAGAATTAGAAATGCAGAAGAAAAACATATTAGATTAGGTGATCATTGCAGTCTTCTCTGATCATGCATTTTTGCTTCCATAGACTACCATTTACATTGCTAGTGTTGCAAAAGGCTGTAATGATGGTATCCGGGCTACCCGAAGTTATTAGAGTTGCGTATACTTTCATGATTGTCATGCTTTTGTGTATGGGAGTTTGGTCTTTCGGAGTCGCTGGTATCGTGGCTTCGAGTATGGGGGACGGTGGACGCTGGTGGCTAATTGTGGTGAGCTCACAAGTTTTCTCTTTCTTATGTAGCTTTAGGTGGAACATTAGCTGAGTTTCTATGATTTGGCATTTCTATTTGCAGGTTTTCTCCATAAGCTTATTCTGGGTTGGTGCTGTTTTTTGTAATACTCTACATGTTATAGTTTCTGGAATGGTGTTTCTAGTTCTATTCCATGGCGATGGAGAATCATCATCTTTGCCATCAAAGTCATTGGTTCGGGCTTCACGGTATGCTGTGACGACATCTTTTGGTAGCATTTGCTATGGATCTCTTTTTACAGCAGCCATTCGGACTCTGCGGTGGGAGGTAGGTACTCATGGAAGCTCTTTATTTCGTCTCTCCCTGCACGTTGATAAGCTGTATGTTACCTTTTTAGATCAGGGGAATTCGATCGAAGATCGGCAAGAACGAGTGTCTACTTTGTTGTGTTGATTTTTTGTTTCATCTCGTCGAGACTCTTGTTCGTTTCTTTAACAAATATGCGTATGTCCAGGTATTCCCTTTTAGCTAATGTCGATTCGAATAATTGATGCTGATTCGTACTCCGAATTTTATGAATTTCAGTATGGTTGCACTGCTTGTTTTTGCCTCAGATAGCAGTTTATGGTAAAAGCTTCAACCGTTCAGCTAGGGATGCGTGGGAGCTGTTCCAGTCAACTGGAGTTGAAGCTCTTATTGCTTATGATTGCTCAGGTGCTGTTCTGCTGATGAGCACCATGATGGGCGGGCTCGTTGCTGGGACTTGCTCGGGCATTTGGACATGGTTTAAGTGGAAGGATAAGGTGTCGATGGTGGCGTGTACCGCAACATTGATGGGAATGGTTATGGTAAATTCTATGCAACTTTTTTGCTTGATGATTCTAGTCTATGAATGGAGGTTTATGTTACAGCCATTTGTAACGGCCCAAGCCCACCGTTAGCAGATATTGTCCTCTTTGAGATTTCCTTATAAAGAATGACTCGTTCTCCTCCCCAAGCAATGTGGATCTCACAATCCACCCCCTTCGAGGACCAGCATCCTCACTAGCACTCGTTCCCTTCTCTAATCGATGTGGGACCCCTCAATCTACCTCCTTCGTGACCCAGCATCCTTCTGGCACACCGCCTCGTGTCCACCCCCCTTCAGGACTCAGCCTCCTTGCTAGCACATCACCCGTTGTCTGGCTCCGATACCATGTGTAACGGCTCAAGCCTACCGCTAGCAGGATTTTGTCCTATGTTTCTTTCTCCTCCCCAACCGATGTGGGATCTCACAATCCACCTACCTCCCTTCGGGCCCAGCATCCTTGCTGGCACTCTTTCCCTTCTCCCATCAATGTGGGACCCCCCAATCCAGGATCTCAAAATCCACTCCTCCCTTTAGGGCCTGCATCCTCACTGGTACTCGTTCCCTTCTCTAATCGATGTGGAACCCCCCAATCTACACCCCTTCGGGCCCAGTGTCCTTGTTGACACACTACCTCGTGTCCACCCCCCTTCAAGGCTCAGCCTCCTCGCTGGCACATCGCCCGGTGTCTGGCTCTGATACCATTTGTAACGGCTCAAGCCCACCGCTAGCAGGATATTGTCGTCTTTGGGCTTTCCCCTGAAAGTTTCTAAAACGCGTATACTAGGAAGAGATTTCAACACCCTTATAAAGAATGTTTCGTTCTCCTCTCCAATCGATGTGAGATCTCACACTTTATAACTCCACTAATCAAGTTTTGGTTCTAATTTTCAGGCGGGCCTTGCAATAGTGGTCGTGGAAAGTGCCGTTACATCCATATACATCTGTTATGCGGAAGATCCATTGCTGATTCACAGATGGGATATTGAATTCTTCGACCAGATGTCGGAGATGCTTCACCAGCGCCTTCAGCATCGGAGTGCACGAGCAAGGGAAGTGTTAGCGCAGTATCGGTTCGACAGCCGCAGAGAAGAACTGGCACAGGCATGAACTTCATACCTCTTACAATCTCCTTTTGTTAACTTCATTCACTTGAATAAAACTACTTTTGTTCTGAGTTTTGGAGTTTACTTTTGTTACTGTAACAATCAATCAAGTGTACAATAGTATAAGATTCCAAGCTTAAAATAAATAAGTGACCAATAACTTTTGACTGACTTTCCATTCTACGCTGCTGTTACTGACTTGATTTGTGTAATAGTCCAAGCCCATGCTAGCAGATATTGTCCGCTTTAGCTTGTTACGTATTGCCGTTAGCCTTACAGTTTTGAAACGCATCTGTCAGGGAGAGGTTTCTAAATCTTTATAAGGAATGTTTTATTCCCCTCTCCAACCGATGTGGGATCTCACAATCCACCTTCTTGGGGTCCAGCATCCTTGCTGGCACATCGCTTAGTGTCTGGCTTTGATACCATTTGTAACCGCCCAAGCCCACTGCTAGCAAACATTGTCGGCTTTGGTCCGTTACGTATTGCCACCAGCCTCATGATTTTAAAACACGTCTACTAGGAAGAGATTTCCACATCTTTATAAGGAATGCTTCGTTCCCCTCTTTAACTGACGTGGGATCTCACACCAATCTAAATTTCTCTCTGACTGTGGGCAATGATCGCTTTGTTGATCCTCAGCACCCGGTTTGGCTGCAGTTTTGGTAAGTCGTTCGACCTCATTGTCGTAAGCTGTCAAAAGTAGAACTTTCTTCTTCTTCTGGATATTAATTACTTCATTAACTTCATAAACCAGTAGATTAAAAAGACCAAGTGAAATGAAAGGAGATTAATATATAAATTACTTCTCGTATATCAAAAAATTCACAACTGTAAAAACGGTTATCTTGAAGAGACACGACCGCCCTTTCACCCCTTTGGAACTGTCTCAGTTATGAAAATTTCCAATAAAGAGAAACACACAGCCCTTCTATGAACACTCTTCAAGCGTATGGATTATCAGCAGAAACTTGCCAATTTCTCTTCTTCACCGTCGGCACCACCCCTACCGCCACCACCACCCTCTGTTTCTGCCAATTTCAGCCACCCCCACATGGCGGCGCCAGTCGATTACCCCCGAAATCCCTGCGAACCCCAGCCTCACTCCACAGTTGCTTGGTCCAGCGGTCTCTGCGACTGCTGCAACGACATTAGTATCTGTAAGTTCATTTCCATCCCATTAAATTTGAATGAACTGCGCCGTCATTACAACATGTCTGTCTGATAATTGGTTTTTTTGTAGGCTGTTTGACTTGCTGGTGTCCCTGCATTACGTTCGGCCACATAGCAGAGATAGTAGACAGAGGATCAATATGTAATATTCATCAAGTTCATTGAGAAATTCAAAATCTGACATGGTTCTTTGTGTTGAAAACTGCAGCGTGTGGCGTTAGCGGCGCAATTTACTTGTCGATACTATGCCTAACGGGGTGCTCGTGCTTGTACTCTTGCCTTTACCGCTCGAAAATGAGGGGACAGTTCTCGTTGGAAGAGAGCCCTTGCTGTGATTGCTGCGTCCATTGCTTGTGTGAGCAATGTGCGCTATGCCAACAGTATAGGGAGCTTCAACACCAAGGCTTCGACATGTCATTTGGTTCTTTCTCTGTCACTTCACTTAAATGGTTAATTTGGTGTGTTGAAATAGTGATGGGTTTTACGTGCATGGGCGTAGGATGGCATGGGAATGTGGAGAGGCAGAGAAGGATTGCTGCTCGTGCTGCTGCGACGCCGCCGCCGCCGCCGCCGCCGCCCAGTGTGCAAGGAATGATTCGTTAACGCCATGCGGTGATGCTCTTTCTTTCTTGTTCTTCTGCCTTTTTAACATCTATATAGATTGAGTTTCTTATTCACCCGGTCAATAAAGTATGAATATTCGACTAATCTACTTGTGTTGGAACCCGACTTTCGAGATTATGATTGAGTTTTTATTTGTAACGGTTCAGGCCCACCGCTTCACTTTCCATGCCCTTTTTAAAGGGTGTTTCGTTCTCCGTCCCAACTAACGTGGGACTTTTACAATCTACCCCTTTCGAGTCCAACGTCCTCGCTAGCACTTTCCTTTCTCCAATCGATGTGGGACCCCCGCCAAATCCACCCCTTTTGGAGCCAGTGTCTTTACTGGCACATCTCGCCTCGTCTATCCCCTTCGGGGAACAGCCTTCTCGCTGGCATATAGTCCGGTGTTTAACTCTGATACCATTTGTAACAGCCCAGACCCATTGCTAACAGATATTATCCTCTTTGGGCTTTCACTTTCGGGTTTCTTCTCAAGGCTTTAAAACGCGTCTCCTAGGAGAACGTTTCCACACCCTTTTTAAGGGGTGCTTCGTTCTTCTTCCAACCAATGTAGGATTCTCACATTCTTAGTCCTTTTTAAGCCTCTTCTTGTTGGGTTGGATGCTGCACCGTCTTCCTCGGTCGCAACACGGTACTTATCTGTCTCAATTTTCACCTAGCCGGATGCACGCTACTTTCATGTCGGTACTTCGTCTGCATGTAGGGGTTACAACCTGTTCTCTTAGTATAGTTATGACACTTTCCCCTACTTAAACTAGTCATGGTTCTTATCACTTGTTTGATGAGAAAATATTTTGATTAAAAATAAATAAATTATAAAGTAGGATGCATTAATGCCTTAATTTAACATTAGTTTAAAAATAATATAAAGTTTGGTAGACATGTTTTGTAGGTGTTTGTCTTGATTCTTATCAAACAAATATATTTAATTTCATATAGTTTGATGTTTTCTCACATTAAGGATTATATGTTATAGAAATATAATCCATTCCATACATGTCCAACTTTTCCAAAAAGAGATGGTGCTTCATTTTCAACTACCACCATTTTTTTTTTTTTTTTTTTTATATAATATAATATATAATATATATATATATATATATATTTTGAAGGGTACAATGAATGAGGATAAAAGGATGAGAGAAAGTGGGAATTAATGTCTGGGGAATGAACATAGTTGGCTGCCCATTTGCTTCAATGTCCTAGATTTTGTCCCTTATCCATATCTATCCATTTCTTTTTTAAACCCATATACCTTCTTTTATATATATATATATATATATATGAAGTTATGGTCGGGGTCTTATTTGATCCTTTTGGAGCTTGTCTTCGATACTCATGTCATCTCGTTTTTACCAACTTTATTTATGTCCCAGCTTGGTTTTAATGCACTCTTCTTGGTTCGTTGAATGATGCACTATCCTCTTTATCTCGTCATGACACTTGTCTGTCTCAACTCTCACGTGGTTGGATGGGAGTTCACTTGAAAGTCACCACCTTATCTACGTGCGTGTAGGGGTCACAACCTATTATTTTTATACTATGATTGTGTCATAGAGTAGGTTATGACATGTAGCCACCCATATTCTCATCTTGACTTCTAATAACATGGCTTTAAATATATATATAAAAAAAATAAAAAGAAAAGTGAAGTTTGAGTTAAATTGTGTTTCTGACACACCACTCCGAGGTGTCTGGCTCTGATACCATTTGGCTCTGTCCAAACCCACCGTTAGCAGATATCCCTTCTTTTTTCATCGTTTTTTTTTTTTACAATAATTTTTATTTTTTGTAACGTAAATTTTAAAATTTTAGACAAATTACAAAAATAAAAAATAAAAAAACTTTTTTTTGTAACTATTTTTTTTAGTATTTAAAACTTGGTTTATTTTTATATAAATAAATAAATAAATTATATATATATATATATATATATATATATATATATATATATATANAAATTAATTTAAAAAGACGACTTTAACTAAATTATTAATAACATTTTTCACATTTATATTAAATAAATAAATATATGAAAATCCGGCGCCGTTTTAAGGGACATCGTTACTTCTCTTAATTCTCTTAGTTTTTTCCCGCCGTAAGAGATAAAACAAAACAAAAAGAAACTTCTCCTCTCTCCCGAAATGGTGCAATCATGATCTTCCGACAGGGTACAGACATGAACAAGAAGCTTGAAAACCTAGCGCTACACCACTTCGGATTCAAACTCAATTGAATTTGGCTCCACGTTTCGGGCACTCAAGAACGATTAACAACTTTGCAGACACTGTTCTTGATCTTTGACTTTAAGCTTCGCACTAGCAAAGCCATGGAATCTGAGCCACAATTTGACCTCGATGGGAATCTCCCCCGCCTTCGGTGGAAATCGTGTTGTCTCAAACCCCAAAGGTCTAATCGAAATTTGAAGAGGAGATTTTCGCTCTTTTTTCTTCTTTTTTTTAGCAGTTTTACGATTGAAATTAGGTCCGGACAGAACGGACATATGCTTGCGCACAATTGATGCGTCAGGTTTGACCCTTGAAGCTGGGATTTACAACCACGCATAATGGAAGACTTCAAAATATCTATATTCTTTTCTTGTTTTTTGTGAATGTCTGTCTTGATTGGAGATCACTATATGGAGCATTTACCATTTAAATTATCATAGTTGCAGACTTACAGTACATGAATCTTAATGGAGATGGGTTTTTTTTCCTTCTTTTCTTGGTCCCACCCAACAAATTTAATGGGGATAAAGAATATTTAATGGTGGTGTTCTCTTTCTCCCTCTTAGGTGAGGCGTCTACAAGGTGTTTGTGAAATGTCCCGAAAGAAAGAGGCCGTACTAGATCGATGATTCATGCCTAAATTCTTTTGGGGGGCAACAATTGTGATGGCTGGTGCATGTTCAGGGACAGTTATTATAGCGTGTGTTACCCGTGGTGGCTGTGGTAGCTGTGCAACAGACGCGACAATGCTATGATGATGTTCGATGTAAATTCTTCTTAATGTTTAAAGCGTTTAAAGACACAGGAGTTCTAAGTCAAGATGAATTGAAACCAGACAATCAACATCACATGTTTCTCTTGTGCTTGAACTTTAAGCACGCAATAATAGAGCTTTCTGATGGGAGTGGCAGTAGGCCATAACAACCCACCTATCCGAGAATACACCATTGCAAGCAAGCTAAGTCAGACTTTGCTTTTCAGACAAAGCGCATTCAAAGCGAGCCATTTCAAAAAGGTCGTAAGTGGGATTGGAAAAGCATTGCATTCTTGAACTGTAAGCCTCACTATTCTTCTTTGCATTATTTATATATTTCTCTTTCTTTGTTTTCTGCTATTGTAATTTGACTACTGCATCGACTAAAACATGTGAACCTCTTCCTTTTATATATCATTCCTACAAAATAAAGGAGAAAAAAGTGGAGATGTCCTTGTTTTAGCTTATTGTGCTTGAATCAATGTAATGTCAAAACATGTGGCACTTAGCCAATTGCCCACTTGGCAGGAAAAGAGAGGGTAATATCCCCCAACCCCAACTAGATAGAATAGCTGTCCATGTCAGACCACGATACTCATCTTTTCATCATCTATATAAGGAACATTAGAAGCTTATACCTCCGCCCATAACTAATTTTACTCTCAAAAGCCTCTTGACTTTAGTTTCTGCATCCCCGGAATGCCTACCATTAACCTTGGCCAGATTCCAAGTTTTGAAGAACATGTTAATGGCTCTGATCAACATGATGTGTTGGTTGAGGAGATTGAAGGTCTCATTAGAGTTTACGGAAATGGGTATGTGGAAAGAGCACAGATAGTTCCCTGTGTCTCTAATGCATTGCCGCCAGAGCTCGATGTCACTTCTTGGGATGTAGTTGTGAATAAGCTGAGTAACATTTGGGCTCGTTTCTATATCCCAAAACAGTGCCAGGGGAAACTTCCTTTGCTTGTCTATTTCCATGGAGGTGGATTTTGTGTCGGCTCGGCAGCTTGGAGCTGCTACCATGAGTTCCTTGCCAAGGTATCTGCAAAAGCTGAGTGTATAATTATGTCTGTGAATTATCGTTTGGCACCAGAAAACCCTCTTCCTGCTCCTTATGAAGATGGATTAAAGGCCATTTCATGGTTGAAACAAGTTGCTCTTAATGGGGGCAAGCAGAATTGGTGGTCAAGATACTGTGACTTTACCAGAATCTACCTTGGTGGTGATAGTGCGGGTGGCAACATAGCCTTCAATGTAGCCGCCAGACTTGGTGGTAAGACCACTGCTTCTGGAGCTGTGGTCTTGAAGCCGTTGGTTATTAGAGGTAACATTTTGATACAACCATTTTTTGGTGGGGAGTCAAGGACCAAATCAGAGAAGTTTCTGGTCCAACCTCCTCGTTCGGCACTGACGATGGCGGTTTCCGATACATACTGGCGGTTGGCATTGCCATCTGGGGCAAACCGTGACCACCCTTGGTGCAATCCTTCGGCAAAAGGGTTGTTTAAGGTGGAGAATTTGAGGGTTTTGCCTAGTTTGGTATGTATATCGGAATTGGACATATTGAAAGATAGGAACTTGGAGTTCTGCTCTGCTTTACATAGAGAGGGTAAGCTGATCAATTATGTGGTTCATGAAGGAGTTGGCCATGCGTTTCAGGTTCTGAACAAATCACAACTCTCACAGACTCGGACTCTTGAAATGATTGGTCATATCAAGGCTTTCTTATGTGTATAGCTTCAGTAGAATTTGTACAGAGAAGAACACTTTTTCAGACTTATTGTTTTTTCCCCCCACAGAAAGAGAGAGCATTCTTATAAGATTTATCTGTTCTATCAATTTATATCCTTATTGAGATGCCTAAACTTGGACTTAAATCTACTCATCTACCTCATATGAACTACTATGGTGACCCAAATAGCCATCTTATGGCAATTGAAACATGTTACTTAAAGTTAGCAGCTCAAGGAATTAGATTCGATCATGACTCTGAGTAAAAACAAGGTGTAAGGTGGAATTTATATAGATGAAGCTGAGTTATAAGATAAGAGAGACTTGCAATAGATTCCATTGTGTACACTAAATTTGGAACAATAATCCCACTTCAAACTCGCCATCTCAATCCTATGAATAAGACTAAACACCCAAGAATAGAAGTGTCTGTTAGGAATCATCGACCCTCCACAATGGTATGATATTGTCCACTTTAAGCATAAGTTCTCGTGGCTTTGCTTTGGGCTTCCCCAAAAGGCCTCATACCAATGGAGATGTATTCCTTACTTATAAACCCATGATCATTCCCTAAATTAGCCAACATGGGACTCTCTCCCAACAATCCTCTTGTCAAAATTTTCCCTCGCGGTTTTGAGCTGGTGCACTTTCCTTAAGCTCTGAACTTTTCAGTTTGCAATGAATTGTCCCTGTTTTTTTGATCTCCAGTCTCTGCCTTTTTAGACGCACAACTGGAAAGAAACCTCGCAATTTGGGAAGAGGGACTGACTCTACATTAGTGGATGGCTGATGCGACACTAAGGGTGAATGATGAAGTGAAACTAAGGACAACTTTGGGCCCTCATCTCCCCAAAGGATAAGTGCCAACTTTATGACAATGGATATTGGTTTTCTTATGTAGGACTAGCCGCCATTGTAAGACTTCACGTCTCTTTGTTTTTTTAGATAGATTTATATAAATGGAGGTGTGCCCATATTGTGTCATGCTCAGCCATTGGTCTTTAGCTTAGCCAGCCAACGGTAGAGGCGTCTTGTTTTGTCGGGCTTGAACTAATCCGAGTCGGTTCATAGCAGATACTGAAGTGAGCATAATACATCTCCTGGTTTCCAAGATTTTAAAATTTGCAGCATATTCTATAAAGTGAGCGTAATACAGGTTGGGAAGAAGATTAGTATCTTTTGAGCAATGCCTCTCATAGAATGAACCATCATTTCCAATCTTCTTCTCACATTCATATCTCCCAACTCTCAATATGAACAAGAGCTTGGCCGAAGTAAACGGTGAAACAGCATGTGATTCGGTCGTGTAGGTTACCCTAAAGCTTGCTTCTTCTTTTTTGAAATCAACATATTGCTTTTTTTTTTTTTTTGGCTGTCATTCTAATATGAATGTCATGAATGTCATTGTAATAGTCCAAGTTAACTACGGGCAGATATTGTCTTTTTTGGACTTTTCTTTCCGAGTTTCCCCTCAAGATTTTAAAATGCGTCCGCTAAAAAGAGTTTTCCACACACTTATAAAGAATGTATTAGTTAAATAACAAGTCTCACCTCGCTACTCTTAACCTGTTCTATTATTTCATTGTTTGAGCATACGTCTATGGTTAAAATTAGCTTCCCTTCTTCATTATGGTTTGTCGTGTATGTTCAAAATCTACCGTTACAACGGTTAAACAGTGAAAGTTTGACCATGTTGCTTATCAATTAGTTTGGTTGGAGATGGACAATGCTTTTCATTAGAACTATTTTGGATATTACATTTGATCTGAAGTAACTCTGATTTGAATTAGTTCGGAGATCTGAACAAATTGAAAGAAAAACCAGAAGAACCAAGCTTCCAGAAACTCGTGCTACTAAAAAGCTACTGAAAGATTTTTTCTTTTTCTCAGCGTGGATTAATTGTGGTTCTTTTCTGCAAAACAAATCAATCAGCAAGAATCATTTCTAAGATCTCATGAGTATTTTCACTTGGTGTCCTCAAGTGTGTGTGGATATGAGTACCCATTTGGTTTCGGAATCTTAAATTGAAGTCAATAATAATTAATACAAAGTGATAACTATTACAGTAGAGATTGAAGATTGGCAATCAAAAAAAGTGTAGATACAAATGGGGACTCCATAGCCCCCCGAGTTCAACATCCAAATTACGAGTCCATTGTTGAAAAAGACAAATGAAGAAAGAATATTATAGATTATAAGGATGCAGAAGGAATAAAAGCATCAAGTCTCTACTCAATGTCTCACTCTGCACGCTAGATGCATCACAAACTGCACTACAACAACGAACGTGGGGGAAGAAACATACAGCTATTTCGTTGAAAAACAATAGCAACTTCTGCAAAAGCACCTTCGTACAGATGTTTGCGATGGCGATGAAGCCTGGTCTAACTAGACATCATCACGTGATCGATTGATTGAAGAGCTTGGTTAGCAAAGAACCGGACATCTACATCTGGATCTTCACTGAGTTCAACTAGGCTAGGGCGGATAGTTTTTTCCACCACCTGCATCGCAAGTGTTATCTAATATTAATATAAACAGTCAAGATATCAGTTAGACTAAGACGTCACAGAAGGCAAAGCATCATCTGGGACTACTTACAGGTTGGTCAACTATGGGAATGAGAGACTGCAACACTTTCGCCACATTAAACTTGATATTTGGAACCCTGTAAAAAACTTAACTTAACCACCAAAAAAGAGCGAAAAGGAGGCTGATAAAGACAATTAACAAGGGGCGCAAGTCAACTGACAATAACACCCATCATGATTCATTTTTTTAGGGATGATTCCACCGTCCGGCTTTGGGCCAGCAACTAATCTATCTAATTAAAACAAGAAAATAATTTATGTCCTGTACCTGTCCTTGGAAGAACTGATAACCACCGGTAAAAGCTTTGTGCATGTGATTTCTGAGCCCATAACTGGGGCAAGAAGGGAGACCGCACGAAGAACAGTCATTCGGTACAAATAATGTGGGTTGTTAATCATGTCAAGAACCTGTTTGTGAAACGCCATCAGTTAGAAGAAGAGAACAAAGTGCATGGATTGTGTGCAGCAGGCAGGGTGAAGGATTTTTGTTAATAATGATTAGCGTTATACTTCTTTCATGACCTCTGGATGGTATTCTTTATCTAAAAACTTCTTTATCTAAAGACAATGTTAGGCTATCACCAAGGTCAGGCTAAATGTGATTGTGAAATTCATTTGAAACAAACCTGTGGGACAATGTGCTGCATTGCCCACTCAGGACCAAATTCTTCTGCAAGGCGCTTCAAATTGTTAGCAGCTGCATCACGGATTGAGTAAACCTGCAAGAAGTAACCATTGCAATAGAAATTTCTTTAAAAAACTGCATAACATATAACAAGTCAATGATATCTTTGAAATTGTCCTTTAAAATAATTCTTTCTTAATATGTGCACTTTCAGTACTTTGTTGACTATTGAAATCACCTCCTTTCACTTTAGATGGTCAAATTCTTTTATAGCCTTTTCTGCATTAGAGAGAGCAGCAGAAGAACAATGAGGAAGAAAGAAAAAGAGAATGTCTTAGGTGTCTCAAAGAGGATGCCTTTGGTATCTCATCCTCTTCCACTCTTGTACAGTGTACATTTATTTAGTGTTTCCATTTTTTTTAAAATTTCATAGCAAGATCACATATGAGGAAACATGCAAGAAGAACCCACTGCAACAAAAAACAAACCATATGTGGCCTCTCCAACTTGACTATCCAACTTGACTAGGAAGAGTTAATTTCCCAAGGCAGTGAAATTTTGTCTGCTACCTTAGCTAGGACGAGAATTAACATGATCGCCGTCAAAGAAGCAACCAAAATTGGCTTTCTGACCCCAGATATAAACTAGACATTTTTCCATTGCCCTCCGGCTTGGGTTTGGATATCCTCCCCTGTACAGTTTCGGGATTCTGGTCCTCTGATAAAACTAGAATCCTATGCAGAAATGTTTCAAAAACTTAAATATTTGTCGTGGCTAGAGAGAAATGGAGGACTTGGCAGGAGATGGAAAGCTAGCCGTACTAAAACACATTTGTGTCCTTTTAATTTCTTAACTAACAATGACCAAAGACCGATCATTTTCTCTCTATAACTAATAATCCAGTGTAAATAGTTCAGTTGCTACTTTCATTATGATTCAGTTGCACAGAAACTAGAATTGACGAATTCCGTATAATGGACATCCCCTTCAGAAACCAATCAAATGATCTCATGAACAGCAACGTACCTTATTCAACAAAAAGAATATTCTCATAAACTGAAGCAACATTCACTCAGAAGCATGTTATTCACATTAAAATTTACTTTTTTCATGCATTCTTAAACTATAGTAAGACTTAATGAAGCTCAGGAAACACAAACCTTATCCTGTAACCACTGCATGCAAAGAGCACCAAGCTTATCGTCAAAAAACCCTACACCCAGCTGACTTGCCAATAAAGGAATGTATTCTATAATTGCTAACCTAACTCTCCAGTGTCTATCCTCAGCAAGTTCAACAATGGCAGGTAACAGTGATTGAGACAAGAGATCAATTCCAATAACCTGCATAAAAGGTTTTTGGTGAGACGGCAGTAAAATATTTTTGGAGAGAGAGAGTGAGAGTTAAAGCATGTTTGCGAAGTATAAAACAGCATCTCTTATTGTGATGTTGGTCAACAACCCTCCCCCTTCAGTTTCAAGGTGAATTACAACAAACCTGATTTACTTGATCAAGCTTGCTAATGATATTGAGGCGCACATCAGGGAATTCATCCTTAAGCAGAGAGAGGAATATTGGAAGCAGTTGTTCGATGGTAGCATCCTGCACAAGCCATCTAAGTGAGATTTTTTTTGTCCCAATACAAACAACAGAATACTATTAAACAAGACTGGGAAATTGGTTAAACCATCGACCCTGAAGAAAGATGGAGACAAGACAATTATGTAATACCGAATCTTTCCCAGTAACCACTTCAAGTTGCATGGATATGATGTAAAAAGGCCTCCGAGGAAATAATGAGTCTACCATTCATCCTTATCACTATATGTACACGTCCTCATCAATCAACCACACACAAAAGACAACATATTTTTTTATGAGCACAAAAACTTGACTGATAATTTATTTATCATTTAGAGAAAGGTAATTTTACCCCCGGGTGGAAGGGTGGATAACCTGGATTGAAAGATGAAAGTTAATGAATTCCACTACAGAACCCCAACAAGAATGTTCCTAGAAAAACAAGTGTGAAGTAGTCTTCCAAGAGCCACTGTGTACGGAGTTATGAGAGTCATCACTACAATCCCCAAATTATTTGAATTTGTAATTCATATCACTTCTTGGCCTTCAAAATTCAGAAATACAAAACAGAATCCAGCTACCAATTCCTCGCCATTTTTCATGAAATTTCAGATATATAAATACACTCCGAAATTAGCAAACTAATCAATATGCTAACAGAAGTATTAATCAGCAAATTGCTTTAATCACTTCACTTAGAAACATTATACAGCACCCAGTTCTCAATTCCTCACTGTTTACATAAGTACAGGCGTCCAAAATAAACTATACAGTACCTAATATTAAACATAAGCATTAATCACCAAAGTGTTTTAATTTCACATCCCTTAGTAGCGTCAAAATTCAGAAATATTAACCAGCATCCAGGATTTCCTCTCACTCCACCGTGTCCTCACCCCTTCCCCCAATGGAAAAAAAGCTTAGATATGGCTTCTAAGCAGACTTATTGAAGAAAGAAGCGGATTAAGGTTCTCAATAAAATAATAAATAAACATTTAATATGCAGTTTATAGCAAGCAACACATTTGTGAAAACCAAAATAAAGACTTCATACCTTTCCCAACACAGGAGCCATTCCCATGATAACTGAGGCTAAAGCTGAACGGACATGCTGAGAGGAATCTGATGACAATTCCTGTAGTCGTTATTTGCTTAGCACTCAGTGAAAGTATGAGAAAAAAAAAATTGAGGCATGACATGTAACAGTAGATAAGTGAAAAGGAAATTTTAACTCTGAAATAGCATATGCACCTTAACGCAGGGAAGGATATGCTGAATTGCTAGTTCTGGACTTAAAATCCGGCAAAACTTGGTCACTTTACCAGCAGCTGCTATACGAACTTCAGCTTCATTGTCTCGAAGCAAGCGCACATAAGCAGGTACCAAGTCCGTCCTTACCACCCAAAAACAAGTGCATGCATTATGAACAATATAAAAACTCAATATGTAGTACACTTGGCACAATGTTCACAACACTTTCTAATATAAGAATTATTTTCCATATTTACATAGTATTAGTACAAAAATACATGTGCATTCATTTTTTTTTTAATTAGTAGAAAATTTGATAATTAAAGGCCACACGAGCATATAGGCTAACCAAGGACAGGCTAGGAGCCACCCAAGAGAATAAACTAAAGTATCTCCAATGTTTTAGAATAAAGAGAAAGGAAATCCAAAGCTAGAAAACCAGAATAAGAAGAAGAACCTTCCTCCCAAGAAACCCCCAGTAACCAAGGAATGGGCTCCTATCTACATAGCCAAATAAACCAAATGATAAAGGAAGGTCATACAGAACTACATTTCATGGGTTTCCATAATACAATAGGTCAAAAAAAAAAAAAAAACATTCTCATCTTTCCACATTGATCAATAACCAACTTTTCTTCATAGATTAACAAGAAATTACCTAGTAGGTTCAGGTCCTACAGCTTCACACAACTCATATAACTGGTTGGCAACCATGTAACGGACACGCCAAGACTTATCCTACATAGAAGGAAAAGTAGGCAAGGAACAAGAAAGAAATTAGCGCTTGGATAAATTGTGTCAAGGCCATGAGGGTATAGAGCATGTAAATACCATTTTTACCTTCTGCTATACACAATAGAGGTACTCAAACTAAGAAGTAACTAAATAAAATGCAGATATATAGATTATACATTATAATTTCATTGATATTATAGCTTACCTAGGAATGAAAAAGTTCAAAAACAAAGGTATTTATAATATGCTATGCTTTCTTTAAAGTTGATTTAATAATCCTATGGACAGCTCAAAAGGTTTTAGTAGCAACTTAAAAAGAATTTTGGATGTTTGTACATCTATGTCATTCTTGCCATTGCTATAACTAAACAACAGAAGTACAAAGGACATATAAAACAATACATCCAGACGTTCATCACAAAGACCTGGAAACCACTAGATTACAAAATGTAATTGTAAATGCTTGATCTGATCTTCCAATAAAGATATTTCTCAACAGTGCATATAATCATTCTAACAAAATGTCAGGCATACAAATCAAGCTGTGAAATCCAATAAATTGTGCAAAACTATACCTGGGAGAAGTTAACGATAACTGGAAGAATATGCGATACACAATCCTGGGGTTCCAACAACTTGCCCAAAGCTGCACAACCCTCAACGGCCAGCAATCTCACAGAGTCCTGATCTGTTAAAGACTTGGTATAAGAACATAAAATGTACTAAACCAAACAACTGTCTACAAGAATTCTAAAGAATAATTCCCATGCTTTTGTAACTTGAGAAAGATCCATGATTATTCCCTGTTAATATCTCAACTAAAAAGTCCAAATGAAGAATAGTTAGACTTATAACAGCACTGATCTCAACATATTATGCACACTGCACATACACTAAAATAATTTGAAAACTTAAACAAGAAGTCTAAACTTTAACCAGCAACACACAACCGATGTGATGCACCCACTAAAAAACACACTTTCTGTTCACATGAATCCAATTTCCGCAAGAAACCAAAGTAAATCACACTCAGGTAACAGATACAGATAATTACCATCTTGAGTAAGATCCTCAAAAATTGTCATGGTATCAGTCTTCAGATGAGCAGGTTCAATTGTTGCAGCAAACTTTCCTAGATTTGTTGCAGCAGACCTCCTAACCATGGGCATATCATCTTGACACAATTGGCCATACATTGACCGCAACTCGGTCTTCAACATCTCTGGAGCACTAGGGTAGGCAATATGAAATAACCCACATGCGGATACTCTAGCCGTAAACCATTCACCAGCTGCCAATCTCTGGATATATATGGAAGCACAAACAGACACACAGACCCTCAGAAAACGTTGGATTTAAAGCTATCAATGTTGAATATGCAAAGAGTTTAAAAGAAAAATAAAAGAAAGAGGGGAGAAGCTAGCAGTTATCAGATTTTTAGGACAGAAAGAACAAAATGGCAGGGAGACCTAATAGGGTCTCAGAATTGGTTTGATGTTATCAAAGTTAATCAGTTTGAGCTGTATTCTCTAGAAAAACCTATTATCATTGGAAGGACGTCAAAAGTATAAGCTCATAAGCAAGACTTAATAACATATCCCAGAAAATTCAATATATCATTGGACGCATATTTAGCATAAAACATCTTAAATTTATGGATACTTTTCAATGCGCCAACTATTGCAAGTGTCAGATAAATGAAGTAAAGGGAATGATTTTAAAGAGAGGGATGCATATCGAAGAAAAGAAGGAAAAAGAAAAATGTAGAGGGAAATACTAACCTTAACGAGAGGAATAAACCAATCAACTAAATCACTCTCTCTCATTTGGGAACCAATTCTGCACAAAGACTCCACAGCTTTGTCCCTCACACAGGTTTCCTCAACAGTGCACAGAGTTTCCAGAGGTGGAAGCAAAACATGGGCATGCTCAACACCACCAACATATGGAATGAACACTCCCAACTCCTCAGCCATAGCAAGAAGCACCTCATCATCATCATCATTGTTTTCACTCAGAAATGGGATCAATTCTTTACGCGTTCGCTCCTCTCCAAGAGCACGTGCAATCGTAGAAAGTCTACGAATTGAGTTCAACCGTAGCTGAATGTCATCATTTTTCAGCTCGTCAATAAGAACAGCTATTGGATATAGAGGCTCGTGGACCATAGACATCTTATGCAGTGATTTCCTGTAAAACTAAAGACGAGATAGAGAAAAAGAAATCGGTTCACTGCTCAAAAAGACGGTTTCCAATTTACAGTCACTTACAGGTTGATGGGAAAACAAAAACAAAGATATCAAAAAAAAAAAAACTAATTTCTTATCACGAAACACGTGGCATAAGAACGAAAAAACGACCGGAAACGGACTAAAAACTCAGGCATAAAAGAAAAATGCCAAGCGCAACTTTACCCGCTTAGGATAAACTCGCGCCTTCCGGACGTGCAGAATAAAAGTGGATAAAATCAATGCTCCATATGATCTCTAATAACTAGATGGAAAACATTAATTACACTAGAGATTGGAGGCTTTGTTATTGATACATGAATCCTCGACTTCAACGAAAAGGTAACACGTAGAAATGGACAAATCAGATCCGCAATCAAAGATCCA
Source organism: Cucurbita pepo subsp. pepo (assembly GCF_002806865.2). Lineage (NCBI taxonomy): Eukaryota > Viridiplantae > Streptophyta > Magnoliopsida > Cucurbitales > Cucurbitaceae > Cucurbita > Cucurbita pepo. The sequence goes on from NC_036646.1 coordinate 1,696,459, forward strand.
AGGGCAAGAAAGGACAAGGCTAAAGAACCATAGAAAAAGCCTAAATGTTGAAAGAAATAACACAGATTCGAAGGTCCGAGCCCTAAGTTCGGTGATATGCAGCTAGAATCGAAGATTCTCCATCCAAAACGAGGACGGTGCGGCAGAATTATTTTCTTGTTCCTTGTAACTTAAGGTAAGCAACACAGGAAATTCAATCTAACTATTCCCTTCCTGTCAACGACGAAGTAAAGTAGTGAAATCCAGATTAAACAAAACGCTGCTCGGACGGCGATCGACTAAAACAAAATGGAAATAGTTCCTTTCTTCCTCAAATTTGAAAGTAAAAGAAAAAGGGGGGGAGAAAAAGTGAAAGCGGACTCACCAAGATCAATGCCCTCGCCTGGCTGAGCTTCAGGAACCTGTCGTCGGAGAAAGAGAGAGAGAGAGAGAGAGAGAGAGAGAGAGAGAGAGACTACAAGAAGAAGAGAGCCAGGACAAACGAGGCTTTTTGTTAAGACACTCTCCGATCTGAGAATTCCATAATAACAGAACTGTAACCATTATGGGCCGGCCCATCGACACGTAATCCACAGCAAAAATCACAGTATATTGGGCTTTTCAATCCGTTCATATTGGGCTTGGTTTTTCTTTTTGGGCTTAGCAGAAAGCCTAGTCCGAGAAGGAATCAAGCCCAAATACGTGGAGTTCACTGTTCATGGGCCTCCGTACATATCAGCCTGTTTTTTTCAAGAACATCCCTGTTTCAGTGTTATCTTCAACAAATTTGCAATATATATATATATATATATATATATATATATATATATATATAAACACATTCACGAGATAGCTCCATTCTCCTAAATGATAAACCTAAATGATAAAGTAGTAGTTAGGTGTACAAGGAAAAGATCTTCGTGTCTGCACTAATCAAGTCACAACTTCCCCATCGAAAGGTCAATTGCATACTATTTGTACGGCCGATTGGAAAGGGGAACGAATCATTTATAAGTGCGAATACCTCTCATTAGTATACGTGTTTTAAAACCTAAGCCCGGAAGGGAAAGCCTAAAGAGGACAATATCTGCTAGCGGTGGGATTGGGCTGTTACAAACCTCTCTCTAGTGAGGACGGTGAGCCTTAAAGTAGGGTGGACACCGGGCACTATGTCAACGAGGATGTTGGACCTCAAATGGGGTGAATTGTGAGATTTCACATCGATAGGAGAATGAAATGAAAAATTTTTTATAAACGTGTGAAAATCTCAAAAGTCAAAGAGAAACAATATCTACTAGTAGTAAGCCTTGTTTGGGCGGTTACAACTTGTATCTCCACAAACCCATTTACTTAAGTACGGCAATCGAACTGAAACAAACTGAACCCGCTCAAAAACTAAGTGAACTAATCAAAAGAAACCAACCAAAATAGTTTGTACAAATCCAAAGAAGCCAACATTTAAGGTTCAAACTGACCAAATTGATGGAGGTTTCCTCCTATGTTCGGTTTTGGCTTGCACTTCTATATGTATCTTTAATAAGGATAAGACATAAATAGAATAATATACAATCAAATCTGACAAGCTTGAGCATGCAAAAGTATATTGAGAACACGGAGTGCTGCCGCTGCTGCTGCGCATCGAAAACGTACTACACAATCCCTCTCTTTAACATCACATCTAGAGCCAAAATCAATGTACTATCATACCACAGGCACATTCAAGCTAACAGCTTTGATGAACAGATTGTAGTGTCCATCCAAGACACATCTACGACATTCGGATGACCCGGATCGAGCTTATACACAGGACAGGTCCGTTGACGTTACCTGCCAGAAAAATATATGAGGGCATAGGTTAACCAAACTCAGATATCAAATTCAACCATCACTGTATGAAAGGTGCACTAATGAGCCAACTCCAGAGATGAATGGTATCAGATAATCCAGTGGAATCAACAACTGTGGCATGGCATGGCATGGCATGGCATGGCATCCTATGTAGCCTCAATTCTTGATGCCAAAGAGTCTTAAAAATCTAGTCCAACACCCAACTTTCTCCTTTTCAATTTTAATCTCCGCTGGTGACTTGAAATTTGCCTTCTCACTGAGTTCTTCAAATGCATTCAAGAGATTTTGCAGCCTTGCAACAAACTCGATGAGAAGCGAAGTAAACGTTGCCAAAGATAAGGAGCTTGCACTTTCATATACTTTTGACTCTCTTTCATTCGGCACGGTATCGTTCAAAAATGAAAGGCGTGGCCATGAAACCAGGTGTTTGTTGAAGACACTTTCTGTGGATACCCATTCTGTAATGGAAGGGTTGAAGCCGATGCTCGAGTGTTGAGCATCCAACGAATCGTTCAGGGATTCGATTACCAACTGTCTGCCATGATCATCTTTGGTATCAATAAGATGTTGAAGATCTTCATGTTCCCTGTGCTGTTTTCCAGGTCTCCAATTAGCTGAATTCACCAGTATATCAGATTTCTCATCAATCTTCATTTGTAAAGCTTCTGCAGCATCATGAACTTCGAATAGCATGTCGACTGAGCTTAACTTCTCCATCTTTTCTACTTTGCTCCCAAGCTCACGTAAGAACTTAGCTCCCTCAGTGCCAACCCTCTGAAGCTCCTTTGCAAAGACCTTTCTTTTCTCTGGTGGAGCCTGTAATACAAACTTGCAAGATCTAGTCATCTATGTACATTGGTTATTATCACCAATTAACACCCAGCTAGCAAATCAACAGCCAAGAATCATCAAAATAGTTCTGTTTAAAATTTCAAATCTAAATCATCGTGTACTCAGCTATAAAACAAGTAAAGATGACAGTTATGTACATACAGAAAGAAGCTAGTACATTGTTTACCTCCACCATCTTCCAAATCAAAGAAAGCTGTTATAATATACAGGGGAAGGAATTCAAATGCTTTTTGAACTTCACCAATTTATTCCGACATAATTTTTTTTTTAATACGCCTATGATTTAAAACCAGTAACATGTTACCACCCTCGCGTTTCTTAAGGACCACAATTAACCAGATCATTTTTTCCTGCCCAAGAATTGACAGTTATCACCAAGCTAGCTAGACTGATTCCTTCTTCCAGCTTAATTCAGGTCAGTGGTCATCTTTTCTAAAGAGGGATAATAAAATTTGGACATTGGTCTGACATAAAAAGCAGCCCATCTAGAAGGGCCACTCACTCACCCATTCCATAGAAGTTTGAGCGTATGGGTGACTTCAGCTACAGGCTAAGGGAAATCGATAATTGAATAAGTAAGTCATAACAAATGTCAATGTAGCAACTCAAGTCCACCGCTAGCAGATATTGTTCTCTTTGGACTTTCCCATTCGGGCTTCCCCTCATGGTTTTTAAAACGTATCTGCTAAGGAGAGGTTTCCACACCCCTATAAAGGGTGTTTCATTCTCCTCCCCAACCGATGTAGGATCTCACAATCCACCCCACTTCAGGGCCCAGCATCCTCGCTGGCAATTGTTCCTCTCTCTAATCGATGTGGGATCTCACAATCCACCCCCCTTTGGGGCCCAGCGTCTTCGCTGGCACACCGCTCGGTGTCCACCCTCCTTTGTGGCTCACTCTCCTCGCTGGGCTGTTACAGTCAAATTCAACAAAACTATACAACAATGGGGCGACCAAGAACACCTACAATAGGGCGGTTTATGTATTAATATCTCCAAGTGGACGCTCTTCTTTCTTTTACAAAACATGAAGATTATCGACGTTAATGATCGTAACCTTAATAGAAATCAATGAAACAAAGAACAACTACAAAAGAAAAAGGGTCAAATCACCTGGATTTCTGAAAGAATACATCCGTGCATTGCCATGACCATGAAAGCACAATGCCTAAGAGCACCACTCACTCTGACATAATTGTACCATGGATAATTGAATGTCTTGTAAGGGCCATGCGGTGGCTCCCAACAGGCAAAGTCCAACTACAAAAACAACGAACCTTAAGTAAAACCTTCATGTAACATGTCATCTAATCAAAGAGTAAACAAGAACCAATACCAAAGTGTCCTCTTGACTCGAGGACTGCACAGCAGATCTATAAGCACTATATACAGGGTCATCAGAGGCTTGATATGTAAGAATCTTCGAGGAGATTCTCTCATATTCCACACACTGAAGGTATTCATTAACAACACCTGAACAAGATTACAAGGAAGCTAATGATTTAAACATGTTTTTACAGATCAAAAGTATAAGAAAGTGCACAAAATCATCTTAACAAAATGGATAATAGAATTGATCTTGCCTTCTAATGAAGTAGCAACGTTTTTGAAATTTTTCACAACCAATTTGTGCAGATCCTCCCCTGCCCAAATGGGGAAGATAAATATATTCACCACCAAGCACATGATAGCACCGACGCCAATGAATAGTAATCGATAAAAAGCCGTTCGGAAAAACGACGATGTACTTCCAGATATCAACACGATGCAAAATGTCAACAGAAATACCCGAAACCCGTATTCATACGACTTCATCGGCGGATATAATTTACAATAGCTTGCAAAAAACCCTAAAATAGTGAAATGGAATTGTTAATTTGAGTATCCAATTGCATCTCAGATACACAGATTCATTATCCCTACTAAGAACTCGTACCTGCAAGGAATATACTGATTACGATTATAACTTCCTTAAATGGTCCGGCTAAGACGGATAGTTCCGCAATACCAATAGCAAGTCCACCGGCTGAAAATGTCCCCAATGCACGATTAAACCCTTTACTAAGCGTTGCCCCTACAGAAATGAACAGAATTATTCCCTTGAACGAAGAAATTGACTAATGAAACCTCAAGAATCCGCAACTGGATTGAAATTAGCGGAGTGAAAATCATTAGGCATACCAACGCTGAACTCGAAAACGACGACAACAGTGAGAATAGCCCAGATTGTATATTGGCCAACTTCTTTCAAAGCCTCGCGAAAGAAAATGACGAGCGAAACGAACGCAAGCGACATCCCCATCTTGGCAGCGAAGAAGATCTTGCGGGGATCGGTGCGGCCCATTTCGTACAACTTGACGGTAGTATCTCGTAAGCCTTTCCAGAAGTTGGCGATTGAATCGGTAACTGTACGGAAACATCGACATTTCACGTTGTCGCCGGCGCCGTCGTAGCTGTTCAGACCGAAATCGGAATATCCCTTACGAGAATAAGCTTTTTCCCTGTTCTGATCCAGAAAACTCTGCCGGATTGATCCATATTTTCCTGCCATCTCTTCATCAACAACCAAAACGAACACGCAAGAGTTTGAAGAATCAGGATCTCACAATACCAGAACGAAAATTAAAAATAAAATAATAATAATAATAATAATAATAAATTGTAATACAATGAAACGGCACCGTATCGGGTCAGATTTGAAGACGATGGTGAGGCTGGCGGTGACGAAATAGGAAATTTGCTTGCTTATTAAATACAAAATACAATCAAATCTAACCCGCGGGTAAGATAACCGATGTCACAAACAAATTGGCTCCAAAAAAATAATAACTGAACTGACTTATTAGGTAACCGCCAACCAAACAAACAACCAATGACACCTTTTTCGCCAGAACAGTAAAAAGGTAAATATGATTTTTATATTTATGTTTCATTATATTTTTATAAATTACTTTAATTTTTAATTAGTTAAATATAAAATAACACAAAATTAATAATTTAATCATTTATTAGACCCCATTTAAAATTTAACTAAAAAAATCATTTTATCATATAGTTTACTTTTCGACGATATGATCTTTATTTAATTATATTTAAGTATATTTCTTAATCAATTAAAATATAAATAGTTATTTTATTATAATTAATACAATATAATACCATTTAAACGTTTACTTTTTTTTTTCTTTTTTTTCAAAAAATAATGACAATTAGCATTTTATAGGTAATAAAATATTTCAAAGCTGTCCAAATCATGTATTTACTTTATTTTTCTAAAGGGATGCTTTTATCAAAGTGGAAAAAGGAATATGAAGGAAATATCTCAATAATTTAATTTTTATTTTATTTTTTATGTTTTTTTCATCCAAATAAAATAATAAACCTTGATTTATTTGAATTTATCTATCACTTTTTTGTTATTTAAAAAAATTTATAATTTCTTCGTTTTTTATTTTATAAGTCACGCTTCAAATAAAATATCATAAATGTAGGGTCGAGAATATTAATTAAATTTTATTAAATTATAAATAATTTTAAAGCTATAAAAATTAAATTTTAATTTTCTTCCAACGCCAAAATTAATATATTAAATAGGAAATAATTGTATTTCGATAATTTTAGATGGCATCTATATGACTTTTTTTTCTTCTTTCGTTTGTCTCATTTGCAACAAATAAATAAATAAATATATTATATAGATGAGGAACATGTGATCGACATTGACACATGTATGAATATCTCCTCCGGCTATGGATCTATGAGATTCCATGATTTGTGAACTTTTTTAATTATTAATTTTTCTGTTCGAACTTTATCTAAATCTGATGTTAGTGATCCAATAATTTAACGGTGATATTAATAAGGTCTCATTTGATAAGTACTTAATTTTATCACCGTTTATCTATCATATTTTTTAAAATAAAATAATAATAATAATAATAATATATGCAAGTTGAGCAAGATCTGCCCTTCGATGGCTATACGATGTATGAACTCAATGTCGTACTTATTGAGCTCTATCGTTCACTTCGAGAATAATTTTGATTTTCATATCTCAATAATGTTCGACGTAATGGGTACTTGACAAGGACGATGATACGATGTTCTTAGAAGTATGGGCAGATGCGTCTCGCATATTTTACGAGAATCGAGGCTAGTTTATGAGGAACCTTGTCTTCGGGTCACTGCGATTCAACTAGCATAAAAGATTGGTATTATCGACCCTTCCTTTGTCAAGACTATTCAAAATCACCAAATTGTTGTCTACTATAGTCTCTATGAGGAAGAGTTGAGTCGAGATGTTATTTGAGCACGGAGAAGATTGTGTCACTAGTCTTGGATCCGCTCAAGCTTCATTTGTTGTCAGGAGACTCGGAAGATTGGTAAACATTTGCATGTAAAGTGTAAAAACAAATCGATTTAGGGTGATCATCTTGTCGTTCAAATATTTGGTATAGTTAGTGCGATTGACTCGATAGTCAGATATTCCTACAAAAAAAGAAATATCTTGTAGTGGTGTGGAGCTCGACCTAATAATTTCTAATCCTCATGTCAGTAACATACACAAAGGGATGTTGAGCTAAGCTCAAGTTAAGGTTGCCTATCATAAATGAGAGTCGGTCCCCCGTATTTATAGTGCTTTATCTACTAACACATATGTCGCTATCAGGGTCACATATAAGGGTATTCCTCTCTCGGTACTTCATACCCTCAAACTCGACCTCCAAACTTTGGGAAGCATGCTTTGCTTCCTCGAGAACACATGGGCCCTAATTGGTTTTCTCATGGAGTCGAGCCTATGGACATGTGTGCATATCGGTCCACCATAATGATTATAAACTCTTATTTTAAAGTCTAATACATCACAAAAGTGACTAATATCTCCTAAAAGTTTCAAGTACGTTCGAACTTTCAATTTTATATCAATTAATTATCTAATATTTTAATTTTGTTCAATATAAAATTCACGGTTTATTAAATATAGAATAATATAAATTAATATTTATAAATAAAATTAAAATATGATGCAATAATTATTAGTTTATGATTTTAATTTATATAAATAGTTTATAAATTGATTTTTTGCAATAAAAGAAAAATAGTCATTATACAAATATTTGTTGAAATCCGCGTGGATAAATGAAAGGGTGAGTTGGCATTTAAACCTCATTATGAACACCACAGCAATGAATTTACAATGAGTGGAACGTCTTATCAAATGCCACGTCAGGTCATAAACAGTCAGCATCGAAATGAAAACGACGTGTCGTATATCATTAATTAAGACGAAGGCGGCCGACACATCGGCGTTGGTTGACGGTTCCCTCCATCATTTATTAAACTATGGAAAATAACTCTTTTATTTGGTTAAAAAATATTTTTTAATTTTCAAAACTTCCAATAATGATTTAATTTACTGTTTAAATTAATTAATTTATTAGAATAAATTAAAAATAACTTTCACCAATAATTATTATTATTAATTTTTAGTGTATATATTAAACAGGCATAAAAAGTGTTCGGTGATCCCATCTGAAAAAATAATTAATTTTGAAATGTACTAATATAATATATAATATAGTTGTTAATAAGATCTATACATATTTTTTTGTCGTATGTGGAGGAGTTGATTTAGAGGATTTTATTGCCTTTTTTTTAATTTTATTTTAAAGTTGAATAATATTTTAGGGTAAAAGATTTAATTAAAAGAAAGAGTTAATGGTTAAAAATATGAAAACAAATGAAATTTTTTACGGAAATGAATAATACGGTAAAAACGAGATTGAGAAGACTTACTTATTAATGTTTTTGTTCGATGATGAAAGTCCTATATCGACTAATTTAGGGAATGATCATGGGGTTATAAACAAAAATACTCTCTCCATTTGGTGTGAGGCCTTCTAGGGAAGCCCAAAGCAAAGACATGAGACTTTATGATCAGAGTGTACAATATCATACCATTGTGGAGAGTCTGTTTAACATAGTATCACAATCATGCCCTAAACATAGTCTCCTCAAATATAGAACAAAGGACTCCAAAAGTGAGAGATGTTGATGCTATCTTTAAAATTTTAATAATATTTTTTAAATATGGTTTTTTTTTTTTTAATTTAAGAGTATATTTAAAAAATCATTTTTTTCATTTTTTTTATTTTTTATTTTTAATTTTAAAAAAGTTTTTTAAGTTTATTATTTAAATTTTAAATTTTAAAAATATTTTTGGAAAAATATATAAATTTTTTATGCTACATTTTTAGATATCTTTCACACTTCGGCTTCGTCCAGAAGCAAGGGAAAGCACAACGCAAAATTTCCCGCCCATTTCTTCGCACTTCACCGATCAATGGCTCCCAAATTCGACGGCGCAGAAGGTAAAGGCTCACAATCGATCTTTTGAATTTTTGTCAATATGATTTCGCTATTGTAATTTTGGTTTTGATTTTGGATTTATGAACGTCTTCAACGTAGAAATTGAATCGTTTTATTCTGATTTCCTCCATTTCTAAAATTGGCAGCGATCGTACTCAACTTCGTAAATGAGGTATTTGTTTCATCACTGTGCTTCACTGATTTCTTTGTTCATCCATTAATTGTCTGCATTTCGCCGATTTACTGGTTTAATTTCTATTACCCAAGCGTGTGTTAGTTTCGTAAATGAGGTATTTGTTTCATCACTGTGCTTCACTGATTTCTTTGTTATCCATTAATTGTCTGCATTTCGCCGATTTACTGGTTTAATTTCTATTCCCCAAGCGTGTGTTAGTTTGATTTTCCCCCGTCTGTGCTTATCGCGGCGAAGTTCGCAGGCTTTTACGATATGTTCTACTTATATCTTCCTGTTGTTAAGCTGTAACGAAACGCTAATTCGTACATGGAAGAGCTTATCTGTCTTCTGTTAGGATCGATACCAGTTGTTAGGATCGCACAACAACGCACACGCTCGATCTAGATGAACACAAAGAGAAGGATAGAGAGAAGTTGCAAGGAGAACTCTGGCTAAAAGGATTTTTTATTGATGACTTCAGGCATGTACAACAAGAGAGTACAGAGAATAGAAAAGTACATTTAAGAGCTTTACTGGACGGGATATATATATGGTTCAGTCTACTAAATATAGCTTTACCAGATTTAACCATCTACTATATATAGCTATGTACCATATATAGCTTTACCGGATATAGCCATTGACCAAGCTATAAATACAGGGAGCAGACTCCATAACTCAACAATTCTCCCACTTGGAGACTGATCCTACACCATACCAATTAGGGCTTTGCATAGCTTTAATTTTCCAACATCAACACATTTTGTCAACATGTCTGCTGGATTCTTTGCACCCTCTATCTTCTCCAAACACATATCGCCTTCTTCCACTAACCTGCGAGTGAAATGGTACCGTCTTCTAATGTGTTTTGTTCTTGAATGATAGACTGGGTTTTTCACCAACTGTATGGCACTCTGACTATCTGTATAAAGGATCTTCTTGCACTGCTTCCGGCCTAATTCTTCTAGATAGTCTGTCATCCATATCATCTCCTTTCCAGCTTCAGCTATGGCCACGTACTCAGCTTCAGTAGATGAAAGAGCAACGCATTTCTGAAGCTTAGACATCCAACTCACTGCTGTTCCATCTATAGTGTAGATATACCCAGATGTGCTCTTGCTGGAGTCTACATCTCCACTCAGATCAGCATCCACAAAACCTTGCAGAACTACTTTGCCATTGCCATAACAAAGTGTAGTATTGGATGTACCTCTCAGATATCTTAGAAGCCACTTCACAGCTTCCCAATGTTCCTTCCCTGGATTTGCCATGTACTTGCTAACAACTCCCACTGCATGTGTTATGTCAGGTCTAGTGCAGACCATAGCATACATCAAACTCCCAACTGCAGAAGCGTACGGAACTGATGCCATGTGCTCACGTTCCTCAACTGTCTTGGGAGATTGCCCCTTTGACAATTTAATATGATTTGCCAAGGGGGTAGTCCTGGGTTTAGCGTTATTCATCTTGAATTTGGACAACACCTTCTCAATGTACTGCTCTTGGGATAGATTTAATGTGCCAGCAGATCTATCTCGAGAAATCCTCATCCCAAGGATCTGCTTCGCTGCACCTAAATCTTTCATCTCAAATACTGAAGACAAGCTTGCCTTCAGGTGGTTTATCTCCCTCATACTTGATCCAGCAATTAGTATATCATCCACATACAGGAGTAGAAACACATAAGAATCAGTGTATTTCTTGAGGTAGCAACACTGATCCTTTTCACTTCTGTGGAAACCACTCTTGCTCATGAAGGAGTCAAACTTCTTGTACCATTGTCTCGGTGCTTGTTTCAGTCCATACAAGCTCTTATTGAGCTTACACACCATGTGCTCCTTGCTTGGAGCTGCAAATCCTTCGGGTTGTTGCATATAGATCTCCTCGTCTAGATCTCCATGTAAAAATGCCGTTTTTACATCCATTTGCTCAAGGTGCAAATTCTCCGATGCAACAATACTCAGTAGAATTCGGATAGTAGTTAATTTCACAACTGGAGAAAAGATCTCAGCATAATCAATGCCTTTTCTTTGTGAATATCCTTTAACTACTAACCGAGCCTTAAACCTCCTTCTGCCATCTGGTTCAACCTTGATTTTGAACACCCATTTGTTCAACAGAGCTCTCTTTCCTGTAGGCAACTCAGTCAGCACCCACGTATTATTCCTTTCAAGTGAGCTCATCTCATCATCCATGGCTTGCTCCCACTTAGTTGAATCTTCCACTTGTAGGGCCTCATCAAAGGACTCTGGTTCTCCTTCGTCAGTCAGCAACAGATAGTGTAATGAGGTTGAATATCTGTCTGGTGCTCTGGTAGTTCTGGATGATCTTCTCAACACCTGTTCAGGTGCAACTTGCTCCACGTCTGGTTCTTCAGCAATAGGATCAGCCACGTCTGGTTCTTCAGCAATAGGATCAGGAGTTTCTTGAGCTTCTGTTGTACCATCACTGTGTGAATTTTCTTGCCACTCAAATTCAACTCCCACTTGCTTCGTAGTCTCAGAGTTTATCTTCTCTCTGTCCTTGTACATGACATTTTCATCAAAGGTCACATCACAGTGTCTTAGGATCTTCATATTTTTCTCATCCCAAAACCTATACCCGAACATGTCAGAGCCATAGCCTATGAAGTAGCATTTCACAGCCTTAGCATCAAGCTTATCTCTCTTCTCTGGATCAACATGAACATATGCAGTACAGCCAAAGGTTCTCAAGTGAGAGTACTTGAGTTCTTTTCCTGTCCATACTTCTTCGGGCAATTTGAACTTCAAGGGTACTGACGGCCCTCTATTAATCAAATATGCTGCTGTGTTCACAGCATCAGCCCAGAATGCCTTTGGCAATCCAGAATGAATCCTCATGCTTCTTGCTCGCTCATTCAAGGTTCTGTTCATCCTTTCTGCAATACCATTTTGTCTTGCCTTACCGGGAATTGTTCTTATTAATCTAATTCCCTCAGCTGCACAAAATGTTATAAACTCTGATTTGTTGTACTCTCCTCCATTGTCAGACCTCAGGCATTTGATCTTCAAGCCGGTCTGATTTTCAACTTCAGCTTTCCACTTCTTGAAGGTGGTAAACACATCTGACTTATGTTTCAGAAAGTAAACCCATACCTTCCTGCTGAAGTCATCGATGAAGGTGACGTAGTACCTTGATCCACCAAGTGATGAAACTGGAGATGGTCCCCAGACGTCTGTATGGACCATTTCCAACCGCACTTTCTTCGGTTCTCTGGCAGCCTTTGTGAAACTAACTCGTTTCTGTTTGCCCATAACGCAGCTCTCACAAAGACCCATATCAACAGATTTTAAGCCTTCTAAAGCTCCTTTCGCAGTGAGCATCTTCATTCCTTTGACGCTCATATGTCCAAGTCTATTGTGCCATAGACTTGAATTGGAAGCACTCTCAGCAGCAGCAGTCATGTTTATACACTCTGCAGTAGTGTATAAGGTTCCAGATTTTGTGCCACGCGCAACAACCATGGCGCCCTTCACAATCTTCCAGGAACTCTTTCCAAACTCTGCTGCATAGCCTGTGCTATCCAACTGACCAATAGAGATCAGGTTCTTCTTGAGACCAGGAATGTATCTGACATCTTGTAATGTCCATTGATTTCCTGCTGGAGTTTGTATGGAGACATCTCCCTTTCCTTCAATCTCCAAGGTTTTATTGTCGGCAAGATACACCTTCCCGAAATTTCCTGATTTGAAATTTCGAAACAATTCCTTACTTGGAGACGAATGGAACGATGCACCTGAATCCAAAATCCAGGATTCAGCTGGGCTATCCACACTAAGGATTAAAACGTCCTCAGCATCTTCTGTTGTGTATATAGAATCATCATCATCTTCAGATTTATGATTCTGCTTCTTCTTTAGCTTTGTACAATCTGTCCGAAAGTGTCCTTTTCCCCCACAGCTCCAACACGTTACGTTGGGTTTGTTTGGAGATTTTCCCCGGTTCTTTGATTTTGAACGCCCATGTTTGTTTGAGCTCTTTGATTTGCTTCTTCCCCTTCGATCAACACTGAGAGCATTGCCTGATGAATCTCCAGTTTCCCGTTTGCGAATACTTTCGCTGAGAACTACATCTCGAATTTCATCAAACTTCAGTTTATCAGATCCTCGGGAACTGCTGATTGCGGCAACAACAGTATCCCATGACTCGGGTAAGGATGACATCAAAATCAACGCTTTAATTTCATCTTCGAAATTAATTTCCACCGAACCCAGTTGACTTATGATCATATTGAATTCATTTATATGATCCGCAACACGTCCACCTTCAGACATCTGTAGATTGAACAATCTACGCATCAAATACACCTTGTTCATAGCCGACGGTTTTTCATACATATTTGACAGCGCCTTCATCAGATCTGACGTTGTCTTCTCCTTGATGATGTTAAACGCCACGTTTCTGGATAGCGTCAACCGGATCATCCCTAAGGCTTGTCGATCCTTGAGCTTCCACTGTTCCGTGGTCATGGTATCCGGCTTCACCCCCAACAGAGGTTCGTGAAGATCTTTCTGGTACAGATAATCTTCAATCTGCATCTTCCAGAAACCGAAATCGGATCCATCGAACTTCTCAATTCCAATCTTTGAACTTTCCATCTTCACAGATCGTGGTGAATTTTGCCTTGCTCTGATACCAGTTGTTAGGATCGATACCAGTTGTTAGGATCGCACAACAACGCACACGCTCGATCTAGATGAACACAAAGAGAAGGATAGAGAGAAGTTGCAAGGAGAACTCTGGCTAAAAGGATTTTTTATTGATGACTTCAGGCATGTACAACAAGAGAGTACAGAGAATAGAAAAGTACATTTAAGAGCTTTACTGGACGGGATATATATATGGTTCAGTCTACTAAATATAGCTTTACCAGATTTAACCATCTACTATATATAGCTATGTACCATATATAGCTTTACCGGATATAGCCATTGACCAAGCTATAAATACAGGGAGCAGACTCCATAACTCAACATCTTCGTCGTTTGTGTGCTGGCTTAATAGGCAGAACACATGTGATTCTCTCAAGGAGCGATTTGTTTCGATAGACTTCCCATTCCCCTGTCGAGTGCGTTTGGAATTGCACTTCACTATAAAACTCTCGTGCAGTGCTACTATCGTCTCTTATTTTTTGGAGAGTTTTTTTTTTTTTTTTTTTTNTCTGTTCAGCAAAATCGTCCACTGAACTCTCAAAATGTTGCTGATTGCTTACAAAAGTTCAACCTCAAGAAGACGGCGGTGCAAAAGGCACTGGATGCTCTTGTCGATAGTGGAAAGATTTCTTTCAAGGAATATGGCAAACAGAAGATATATCTCGCCCGGCAAGACCAATTCAAGATCCCAAACAGCGAGGAACTTACTCAGATGAAGGAATCAAACTCCACATTGCAGCAAAATCTACACGAGCAGAAAAAAGCTATTAGCCAGGTTGAAGAAGGTAATCCCACGCGTGAATTTCAAAGAATTCTTCAATAATGTAAATCTCATATATCACTTGAGCCTTTCCAATTACGGTAAGAACATGAAAATTATGTTGCCATGAACTTTTGCAACAGATATACGAACTTTGCAGTCAAATTTAACGCTGGAACAGATGCGGGAAAAAGAAGCCAGGCTCAGAAAGGAGGTAGATAGATGCTAAATGAGATAGTTGTAACTTTACTTTGTTCAGATAAGTGATTATGTTACGCCCTACCCTCTTTATCTGTTTTTAAGGTTTCAAAACACTTCTTTTTTGATAAATGTTTGTCAGGTTAAGGAATTGGAAGACAAATTGGAAATATTGCGCGAAGGTGTTACACTGGTGAAGCCAGAAGACCGCAAAGCAATTGAGCATATATACTCTGAGAAATTAAGCCAGTGGCGAAGGAGAAAAAGAATGTTCAAAGATCTATGGGATACCATCACCGAGAACTCACCTAAGGATCTAAAAGAATTCAAGGTTCTATCATGTCATTTTGCTCTGCCTGTTTTTACTCAGTTGTTTGAATTAAATACTATGGATTCTTGCAGGAAGAACTTGGCATTGAATACGATGAAGATGTAGGTGTAAATTTGCAGTCATTCACCGACATGTTACCACAAACTCGGAAACGACCCAGGGGAAGGTGAGTGATACCACAATTTGGGACGTCCAACAGGAGTAAAACAAAGAAGAATTATTTGCTTATATTACTTCTCTTTATTCAATCCGAGCGTTAAGGCAAATACAGGTAGATTCTGTCTGCTCAGAGCTTGCCTTTTGTATCACAAATACTTCTCAAGTTGCTTTTCGTTGATTCATGCTGAGTGAAGATACCGTTTATTTACTGTAATGCTTAGTAAAAGAAACTTGCCGTCTCTGACACTCTTTCTTGGTCCGTAGGGTTCTTAAATTGTTGAATCAGGAAACTCCAGAGATCTTTCCCTCAATTGATTGACCTGTGAACTAAATTAATATTGTTCTGCTGTTGTGTGAACTTAAGAAAACAGATTCCTTTCTTATCTGCACTAGGTTAATGCATCAGCCTTTAGCCTCATGAGTTGCCTAACAAGGTTCCATTTCCATGGAAAGTTAGAAAAATTATGTTCATTTAGTGATGGATTAGGTGATGAGGAAACTAATACTGTTCCGGCATAGTTGATTACATTATGAGTATACTAAAACTGTTCCTCATGATTAGATGCATCCATAAGTGAAAAGAATGTTGTATGTCTCCGGGGAGGGGACAGAAAATAAGCTCCAAATTTTACAGCACACAGAAAATTTTGATATTCATGAATCCCACTTAACTATTTGCACAATATATCATCACAAAGTTCTTAGAATAAATGAATCCTACTTACAAAAATTATTTTTGAACAGACGCCACCCATGATACAATATATTCAAGCTCTTCAGTGTCCACGCACATCTGTTGTCCTTACAACGGCCTCATCCCCTATGCTTTCACTACTTTTGTTATCTGATTCCTCTATGTTTGTTATGATCTCTGCAGACTCTGATTCCATCTTCTCGCAACTCTGGAAGCTCGGATTTTTCTCCTCAAGAGTTGAACTGCTGCTTTCTCCATTCCCAGCATCAACATCACTCTCATCAAAAGCCAAATCCTTCTCCAGCAGTTCGATTATATTTATTGCTTCAATTGGAATCTCATTATCCTTCAAACTAACATCCCCTGCTTCTGAACTAGAAGAAGACACTGGCTGCATCAATTCTGCTGGACTTTCACTTTCCTCCACTTCTATAGACGTGCTTCCCATGTGTATTACCTTGTTTTCTGATTCTAATTCAATCTCAATGTTCTTGGACTCATCCGTTTCAGATGATTTTCTAGGTTTTGTACTCAGAGTATTCAGATCATCTTGATCAAGTGATTTAGATTGAGAGAGTTCCACAGCAGCTCTCGCTGCAGCTGCTGCATAAGCCGCAGACTCGAATGCTGCCTGAGCTGCATCGGCCACATCCTTGTACTTCCTCCTTCCTCTCATCGAATCGGCATATCGACTGTCTTTCTCTATCTCTTCAGGTAAAATCTGAAAAACACCTTCCACTTTAGTTTCCTGCGCTGGTTGATCCTTGTTCTCTTCTGCAACAACTTTTTCCTGCATCTATTTTGTTCAATTCAAATATGTAGATTTTAGAAAGTTTCCCAACATAATAGATAGCAACTTTCTATCTCATTAGTTACTTGAAGTACCTTAGTTGAATCTTCATAAGCCTCCAAATCTTTCAAAGTAACACCATTTTCAGAAGCAATTTGTTTGAGTAACTTCATTTTAATCTCCAAACTTGGTGGCCTAGCTGATAGCTTCTGCACTATCTGAAAGATGACCACATCATTAAGTGAAATGCACCGAGGGAAATTTAGCATACAAACCCAAGCTCCACTAGTTGAAGTGAAATGATTAGAACAACACAAATCATAGCATACCATTGGACTCACAGCACAATTGTTGCGTAACTCTATAGCCTTAGCAGTAAAATCCTTCCCAAAACGACTGGCAATAACTGAACGAATCTCTACAAGCTCAGGGAAATCTCCACATCTAGAAGATGCAAAAATCAAACCTGAAATTGCCTCCTTCAGCTCTTCAGGACATTCCCTACATAATCAAAATAAAACTCTTAGGAATCAAGACCCATCGAAGATTATAGATTAGTTTAGATGTTTACAGGTTCAGTTGCCAACCTTTCATGTTCAAGTTGCTTTATTCTTTCCAATACAACCTCACAGTAGCTCTCTATTATGGCATACGCATCCAGCTGTTTCTGCTCCTTAATCACCTGCTCAACCTGTCAAAAACAATAAAAACTCTTGGTATAAAGCTTGCCAAGTTAGGAAGCCAAAACCCATGCTTAGGAATATGAAAAGAAATGAATGATCTTACACGAAGCAGAGCTCTCTCATGGTGACCAAGCTGCAGCAACTGAACTACATCAGAACGAGCATGGGTGTGTCTCACCTGGCGCTGGTTTGCAAGAACAGCGAGGCGAGAGATGGCCAAATTGACAAGAGCTTTGAACCTGGTGGTCTTGAAGCTTCTTCCAAGAAAGGCATCAAGCTTTTTTCCCATGCTGATGAATTACTCAACGCTGGTTCTAATGGCGGCTGATGAGAAAGCTTTGATGCAATGGGAGAAGAGAAGAGACCACTGTCAAAGCTCTTGGAGGGACAGAGGTTTTAAAATACACAGCCACGTCAAAAGGACAAATATGGTGTAAGGTACCATAAAGATACAGGTATTGACTTTAGGTCATGAAAAAAATGAACTTTCTATAATCTATTCAACTACCAAGTTGCCTTATTTTGAATTAGTTCATAATCTTTGGTTGTTTTCTCATTAGTCCTTTTTCATGCGCGAAAAGAAAAGAAGTGAAAAACCATGTTTTAATTGTTGGGGGGTTTTGTAATCAGTTAAAACAGAAATTTTTCTAACTGTGGAGAGTCGCGATTGTCTAACAAGATATCAGAGTCATGTCCTAAACTTCGTGGCAATAGAGTGGTAAATCCTCAAATGTCAAACAAAGGACTCCAAAAGAAAAATAGTCGAGCCTCCTCTAAGGCATAATAAAAAATGAATAAGACTCCAAAAGAAAAAGGAGTTGAACCTCGATCAAGGGGAGACATACTTTGTTTGTTCGAGGGGAAGTGTTCGATGATGAAAGTCCCACACCGGCTAATTTAGGGAATGATCATGGGTTTATACTTTGTTTGTTCGAGGGGAGGTGTTGGATGATGAAAGTCCCACACCGGCTAATTTAGGGAATAGGAATACTATCTCCATTGGTACGAGGCTTTTTGGAAAAACCCAAAGCAAAGTCATAAGAGCTTATGCTCAAAATGTACAATATCATACCACAGTGGAGGAAAGTCGAATAACGTGTGACAAGTTTTTAAACTTTTAATTTTATATGTATAAGATTTATAGTTAAATAGAAACAAATTTAAAATATCTTAAAAAAATCAAATTTATAATATAACCATAAATGTGAACACAAGTACGGACAAAAAGTCACAATAATTACAAGTGAATGAAACGTGTAGAAAAGAAAAAGGGAAGGTATTGGTTTCGACGCGGTTGGCGTGTGAAAAAAACTAACATCGAAATCAGTGTAACCATCGAACCGAAGAACTCAAGGGTAGAGACCGGTCTTCCTGATCTACCACCACAAACTCGTATTTTAGTGGTCCGACTTAACCCATGTTCTTCGTAAGTATTCCATTTTTAAATATACCAACTACATTGTCAAAACCTGTAGTTGAGATTGAAAAGAATGGAATCGATTACGATTACGATTACTCTAGAACATGAAGAATAATCCACTTCTATGACAAGAGAACCAGCTAAACTTTTTAAACAAGGTAGATTTAAAAAATACTTCAAAATTTGTAAATACAATAATTAAGTCCGAATATTTTAAAATTTGTGACAAATTAATCCCCCTATAAAATAATAACATCCAAATTATAATTATCAGTTTTGTTATGCAGCAACTCAATATTTGAAATAATACCATCCAAAATAGGTCTTGAATCGGTTTTCGTACTATCAAACGTAGAAAATTTCATTAAATCTTAGTACAAAACTTGAATCATTATAAACTAAAATTCAAGAATTTAAATTGTATTTCAAGAACGAAGTGTTGTACCTTGAGATTTTAAAGAAAAGTTTGTATCACCCAAGATGAAAATCTGTACACGTTTGCAGGTGGTGAAAACGCATTCCATCTGGAAAATTAAACGAGTGAAAAGGTGAAATAATGATACAAAAACCATTATTAGCTTTTATTGAAAGACTTTTTTTCACTTTTGATTTCAAGGGAAGAGATGATTGGGTCAAGTACGATACCTACCAAGTCTTGCTGTAAATGCGAATCCGAGTGTCTAGAAAGCTGAAGAATTTTCTGAATGACCCTTCAGATGAATAAAGCATAATAGCAATTTCGTAGATATTGCCTTGCTTTAGAACCTCCAAAACACAAAAGATTGCCAAAGACCTGAAATATGAGGGGGCCCATGCTATTGACGACGAAGGGGAAATCCATCAGATTGACTTCCTCCCCAAGCGAATAGCGGCAATGTACAGGAATTAGATTGCATTAAATGCACTAAAATGATTGAAGATATGTATTCCTCTTCGTATCCATGCAACAGGGCGTAGCATTTTCAAATGACTATGATCACCTATAATGGAAAATTGGTTTAGTAGAAAACAAAAACCAAGTAATCACTCGGCTTCGTAGATTTAATCACATTGGAAACCGATAGGTTTGGATCGTTCTCTAGGTTCAACCCAAAACCGGACCATGCACACCCTTAACGCTGTCAGTAGACCTGGAAAATACAGCACAACCATTAAGATTAGCAAAATGAATCATGATTAAATAACCCATCCAATTTTCCAAGCTCGTCCGAGAATTTTACCGTTTCTGGAATAATGGGTTTATTCACATGAGATTAGTACACACTACTACCTAGATCATCTAGATCAACTAAAATCTCCAGAGACAAGGTCAATCCTGATGCATAGAAACTGATCGAGACAACGCCTGGAAAAGTTGCATCAGCCTCTTGATTCTGAAAATTTATTTTCACAGGGACTTCACGAGCAAAGCCTTAGATTACACTCAATCATATGACACATCATTGGAGATGAAATTAGAGAATGTACAGCGCATTGAGTGATAGACAACGAAAGAAAAAAGAGGCTGCTTTAAATCCAAGGCTGTGTGTGGATAAAAAACAGTTAACCAGCACTAAACTCATGAAGACGGGCATTAGGGATTCTCTAACAGTGACTCAGATTTCAGGCTGCCAATACAACTAGGAAATAAATTCTTGATAAGAAGAAATACAACCACAGAAACAATTAGGCCTGCATAGACGTATGCACTTAGCTTAAATGCAATCAAACTAGGATCCATAACATGAGTATCATAGGTATCTATAAGATGCACAAAAAAACGATAATTGCCAACAAAATTTCCCGGAAAAGCTCAGAACATGGACAACTTGAAAATCATAACTATTGACCAAATGTGAAAGAACGTGAATTAACATAATCATATCCAGATATTCTGCAAATAAATCCAAATGAAAGCAAGACCTGTTTATCAAATTATATCTTCAACAAGTATTAATTTGAGGATTTCACATAGAATTTGATATAAGAATAAGATTGTAGTAGTCCTGAAAAAGCACCG